>NC_088306.1:6383923-6484978 GCF_032854445.1 Liolophura sinensis | reverse complement strand
CGTCTTCGTGGATTTGTACAGTTGATTTTGGTGGGGGTTGGGGGGATCAAAGTGAAATATACTAGTGATATTTACATTCGAAGAGTGGCTTGATTACAGAGGTATGGTATTAAAGCGATCGTTCCCTCAGTATAAAATATACAGGTTAAGCGGACAGAAGAATTTAGTAATAAATACAGAAAAGGAAACACAGTATTCAGCGTCCTTTTATGTTATTTCCGCTATGAGTAACTGTATATCCAGCTTTATCTAGAAAATGAAGAAAACAGAAACAAAAAGGGGGTCTCAAGGGAAACATTAAACTAGTGACTTCGACTAATGGAAATTCGACCCATACTGAAGACCAGAAATGTGACGATTTTGATAATACTAATATCTTCTATTAATGCTTCCCCTGGAACATTAGACACGAAAGCTGTTGCTGAAGCGTACATTGAAAACCTTCTACTTGAAAACCTCAGCTAAATGTAGAATCAAATTAGCAGTCGTACCGTTCTCAGTTTCATCGGAAGTTCCAGTGGGGAACAGAAAAGTGTATCTCGGTGCTCCGCTTCCCATCTAGGACTCCCATCCCCTGGAGCCAAATCTGCTTAAAAAAAAGCAAAAAAAAACAAAAAAAAAAACACACACACACATGAAAGCTTGGTCACCCATCAGCATAGTCATTATTTATTCGCTCTAAAATAAGGTTCGTTACATTCAGAAGAGAAGTCAACATGAGTGTTTATTAGTGGTTAGAAATACACTAAGGCTTTAAAGCCAGGGATTTAAATCAAAGGATGTGAGGCCGTAAGGTGAGATTTTGGATAGTTAATATTAATTAAATTGGTCCCACAACCTTTTCTGATATGTGTTTGTAATCAAATGTCAGCTTCAGCGTCGGTATATTATATTTGTTCCATGACCGACAATTAAATCACATCGATGAAAATCCCATACACAGTATTCCAACACATGTGCCAAGTGCGTAATACACAATGAAGAGATACGTCAACTGTGTATAAGCAGTGGATTTTCTCACGGGATCGAACACTGTTATTAAAGAGTAACATCGTAGCATTCAACAGAATGGTTCCAACCGCAGACATTACAAGGGAGGATATACTGTTATGAAGACGTACGGCAGAAAGAGAAAAGCCAGAGCAGTGACGACAGTGTGATAATTGGCAAATGATGACAAGTAACCGATAAAATACGGCCTCGTCGACTTACCTCATGTAGGGTTTTATTCTAACCTTTTATGTAAATGCATGAATATTAGGCTGGTACACGTCGTATTAACGTATGGAAACAAACTACATGTATATGACGTCACCAACATGAAGGCCGTGTGTTAAGAATAAATACAAAGGCTACACACGGCTTTGTCTAAAAGTAATGCATGGACGCTTTTCCTTTACTGGAGTAATTACAGCATACTGAAAGTATGATTTCATTATTAGGAGCCCCCACCGAGAAGCGCTGACCATGGTAGTGCTAAGATTCCAACCCTTTCTGCAGATAGGCGTTGCTTAATATTACTGAGTAGGCTGTACAAGCAAAATCAACCGGCGTTTCCAACCTTTCATTTTCATAACGCCTAACGCATGGTACAGGGGATCTACTGATTTGATACAAGGGCATGTGATCGTTATCAATACTAGTATGAGAGCTGGACAACTGCAATGTGTCAAATTCCTTCATTTATCATATAATTGGTAATCGTGACTAGTTCAGTCGTTAAGGTATCACGTTGGTATCCTGACGCGTGGCATGTCAGAAAATGTGCATATCTCTGTTTGATCTGTATCTCTGGCCTTCACAGCACAACATCCAATATATCAAAATAATCCCCACAACACATATATAATATATAAATATATATCACATCCACGCCACACACTACGGTAATTAAATCCTTTTTAATTATATGGCATTATCTCAAAAGACAATGCGATTGGCAAGGACATGCTGAAGTGAATTTTACGCTTATGATGACGCAAAAACTCGATTTTTTTCGATTGCATTATACTTTTTTTTATAATTGTATGCATAAATTCCTTTGAAAAAAGTGCTTTATTGGTTGAAAAGGTTGAAGATTTACGGTAATCCTAATTACTTTTGGTTTTGTATAGATTGTATAGAGTCAATGTCTAATAACGATTATTTTTAGCCTTTTATTGTTCAACTATGTTATAAATCAAAATAAGGTAGAAAACAAGTTTGTAGATATCTGACATCAGGAGTCGAGACCCTTAATAAAGTAAAACAGACTTGGCTGCTCCAACGACATCATTCCGTGGCATGTCTGTACTAGGGGGTCACTTACTATTGACCAGCATAGGGAAAAATTAGGCCTGCTGTATATGGATTAAGGTCACATTTTTTTTTTTACAATAAGATAAATACATGTATTAATTACATACTGGAATGCCATAGTTTTCCCATTATCTGGTGAAAAGAACCAGAAACAAAAGAAATTTTACTCCATATAGGCCGATGTTATTGAAAATAGGCCTTAATGTATCGTTTAATTCACCGACATAATAACCAGTCCAACTGATCAGGCTTATTTAGATCAGCGCCATACGATTTGATTACAAATTTGTCTTTGTTTTGACTTATTTAGGGAAGCCGGACACTCCCCGGGCTAGAATGTTCGCCATGCCTCAGTGCATATTTTAGACTGTTCCACATAAAAAATACACCTGAGACGTCTGGACATATCAAGGTATCTGGCCAATCTAAATATGCAGTGTTGGTTTCTCTCTCATTAGCCATATTATTAGTATTTCTCTCAATACTAACTGCTGTAGTACTCTTCCGCCTAGCCCATTCCCTTGGGAGAGGATATGTATGATTAGTAACTTGTTAAATTTAAAATTTTACAAAAGTTAAAATGGAATAACTATAAAAATTAACAACATTTTATTGGTAGTTGCAAGTGCATTAAAGTGTATACAATGGATTTTATTTTCTGGTCAATTGTCTGCAGTGTTGAATGTCTCAGTTCTTTCCTCCTAATTCTTGGATAAATCTTCACAATAATTCAAAACGCATGCCATGTTTCAGAAATTTGTGTTCAAACAAATATATATTTACATCTTTGGGAGCAGAGAAATCATATAGAATTACGTAACAATTATTGCTCCACCTAAGGCCTATATCAGTACCGTTAATGTATCACAGAGTTCACACATAAATAGCTCACTATATATGATATGTGAATTGTTTAAAGTGAGCAATATCATATTGATTTCTTTATTTTGTTTTAAAAAAAATAATAACTACAACTTACCTCCGTTCCCGAAATATTTGTCCACTTCATACAAGATGAACTTCGTTGTGGTAGATTGCTCGTGGTGTGAAATGGCATTGTCAACCTTAGTGTGCTGACGACATGTATGCTAACTGTCACAGTCAAAATCTGGTCACTGACGTAGCTGTCAGCGGCTGAAATACTTTGCTCCAATCCTTTTGTCCCGCCACGAACAATACCAGTGACGTTGCTTGTACAACGTATCGTTAATATTCATGATTTGTTTAACCCACGCCTACCAGGAGAAAGGGTTGGAGTCTTACCACCACCTCTGACCATGACGTATGGGAAAATTTTGCTTGTTATTTTGTTTGAGCCCATGAGTGTATAAAAATATATCCGAGATATAAGAGATAATGCCTCATCCGGCATCCACTCAAAAGGAAACAAATTACATATACAAGATTCGCATCTGTCATTTTACAAAAAAAAATTAATAATGTTTCAGTGAAATTGATAGCCGTATTATCTCATGCGCCTCGCACATTAAATTAACCCGAACCTCATAAAACATCCCGTCCAATTTGACATGACTTGTCACAGTAACAATGAGTAAAGCAAAATTTGTGTCTTATCAGTTTAGACATCGTTGTATCAGGTGAATTGTTGATTATAGCTGTCATAAAACATAGCGCCGAACAATAATTTGCAAACTGTTCTAAATGGTCGATATCCAGTTTACATGACCCACCATTTCAGAATTTAACAGCAGCCCTTAGTGGAAGATGTTGCTGTGCCCTACAGACAAATTTTAAGAGGACAGCATTGATTGCCAGCATCATTTTCCGGTGATGGGAACACGCTATGTTTGACAAATAGCCGATAAAGTTAGAGTTTAAGTTCCATGAATAACGATCAGCCACAGCATGTAAAGGGTACATGAAACGACTCTCACAATGGGCCTAGCACGGTGTCCCAAAGGCCATGTTTTATGTTGTGCTCTATGCAAACGATGTTTTTCCCAGACAAGGAAGTAAGGTGAAATACTCAAGGCTTGATGTCAGATTTCTTGTGGGCCCATATGTAATACCATTTTTTTTGTAGAATTTCAAATGGATTTTTCCTTCTTTGTATTATTTTTGCTTCTTTTACTTTTATATTTGTGTTACTTTTTCAACTATTATATCGGCATGTGTACAAATATTTGTTGACATATCTGCAAAGTATTTTTCATACAGATGAAAAGTGGTTCAGACTGTTTTCTTTTTTTCTTCTTTTTGGCTATACACTCTGTATCTTTGCGTACGCCGGTCGCCATTAGGCGGAGCGTATTATGTTATGGCGATTTTCTCCGTCTGTCCGACCGTGTTCGTGTCTGGGTTATGTTTTCAATTATCTCCATATATATATATATATATATATATATACATATATATATATATATATATATATATATATATATATATATATATATATATATATATATATATGATTTCGTGTGCTCCATATAATTTCCACAAAGAGTATTCATTTTTGGTGGGTATAGAGAATAGAGACACACGGATAACAATGTCTTGGGACTCAAATTTGTTTATTTCTGCGCTTGTCTCTTTAACGAGATCATCATTTTACCTATGTATACTAAATAAATAGATATGATTTCGTGTCCGGGCTACAACTGCCTGGTTTCCTCGCGCCATAATGCTGGCCGCCGTCGTATAGGTGAGATAGTATTGAGTACAGGGCAAAACACTAATCAGATACATGTAAATACAACTTCAAATGTTTTCCACATAAGATTCTTGCATTCTTAAAAACAAATCGTGAACTGACTGGCTTGCTCATTTGTTTGCTCGACTCGACATAGCTCAGCGGAGAGAAAGCGAGTTTTAAACGTCTGCAGTTCGATGGAAAATCGAAAACAAACCGGCATGACATCGAAAATAAGAGCGACATCGTTTGACCAGGCTAAACGCTTACAACTGACAGCGTTAACCGTTCTAGAAATATTTGAAAACAACTAAACGTCTTAAGCAATGCCTGCGTACATATGTTCTTCAATTCCATTCATTTGTTACTGCTTTCAAAATAATACTTACACTTTGTTTTGTATACGCTCATAATCGTTGCGCCTATGTCAATTAAGAAGCCTTATAATGCATTTGTTTGCACCAACAGCAGTAAAGGCGTCCACTGCAAAAGACAGGTTGAGCACTTACTGTCAGTCAATGATGTATGAAGAGCACAATGATGGACGTTATCTTTAGCCATAACATAGATTGGAGGTTCTTGGCAACCCTTATAAAATGGTGTGTGTGTGTGTGTGTGTGTGTGTGTGTGTGTGTGTGTGTGTGTTTATAAGTTAGTCAAATTGTCAGCTCAAGAGAAAGGGCCTTTCTATTCTTCGCTCAAATATGAACGGTATAACGTAATATGTTCACACAGCAAATATTTGCAGGGTTAGCAATTACATAAACTGTACATATACCCCTTTACTCTGAAAATTAATTGCTTGTTTAGGAAAACACAACCGTGGAAATTACTGAGATTAAGTGGGAAAATATTCACTTAACCACCAGACTCGGCTCAATATGTGTAGTATTTGCTCGATCCTAACGGTATATCTGTCACGGATGTAGATCGGAATATCCGCGTAAGAAGGGCGTAGTATCATACAGCTAAGATGGGTGTACCATCCGCGTAGGGTGGGCGTAGGACCCGACGATCATCCACGTAAGGTTTTGCGACTTACACTAACATTCACACATAAACTCATCGAACTTATAACAAATGCCGTGTTGTTCGACACCAAACGTGTTTGTTCTCTCGAAATAGAAACAAAAATTACTTACAAACCGTCTGGTTCACGGCGTCATTACTAATTCGCACATAATCATGACAGTATGCAGATAGAGTTTTAGCAATTATTCGGCAAATGTAAAACCATAACCGATATGTATAATACACGATATTCTTCAGTGCAAAACTTTCCCAGGAAGTCAATACCAGAACTTATGCATGATAATATATGGACCACGAATGGCTAATTTAAAGTACTTATACAGCCTTTGGCGAGCACTTACATCATGTCAGGTTGTCCGGGAATGCGGTTGCGATTTTACATTTCCACTGACACCAATAAACTTAGTCGAGAAACAGGAAAACAAAACTCGGAGGTCATGCATTAGGCTTGCTCACCCTTTTACGGCTTGAATGAGTGGGAGTTAGGCTAATGATAGACCACTCACTAATAGGCCTACTTTTCGGGTCACCACACCTGCCTTATCGTGTTATGTTTATAGCCAGAGTACATGCAAAGCCTATAGTTCCACAAAACTGTGTAAACGAGACTACATGTACCGGACGGTCAGGATCCCCGTAAGATGCGATAAGGATGGTGCCAACATCCGCGCACAGGCAGCCCAACATGGCTGTAGGATCCGCCCTACATCCCATCAAGATCCGCGTAGAATGGACGGATGATACCCGAAGAGTATATCGTTAGGATCGGGCAGCACTGTAGTCTACAAAGAAAAGAACCGACTGTAGAGCCGGGCCTGTGTGTTAATTAGCAATAAAGACATGTAGCAGCTGAATCAGCTGATTCACGACATTCACTTGAAATAACAAACAGAAACTCGACACAGTGCTGCTGCTTCCAGTTTCAAAATTTCTGCTACAGTATTGTACATACGCAATGTTAGTCTTTTGAATGTTCGTCATACACATTCAACGTTCCTCAAATGATCTTTGTAAAAGTTTTTTCATTCATTTGTGAGTCTGTTTATACTATGTTTTATGCTGTGAATCTATGAAGGCTATTGTCCCTAGGGTTGAAAAAAACCGGATACAAGGTAGAGAGAGCCACCACATCTGCATTTACCTGATTGTTAACAGGAATAAAGCAGCAATGTAGAGGTCATCCGTACACCGATGTATATCTTTATTGGATTTCAAAAATACATAAATCGTCATGCAACGTTCGCTTTATTGCGGGATCGAAAAGTTGTTATATCTACTCTTTTAGCAGAGGCACTATACAAAGTACAACTATTTTGCAATTGCAATATATTCAGGCGTCAACTCTATATTTTTTTTTAAATACTTTGACGTCTCACTGCAGAACTAGACGCTCATACACTTCATTGATACCATCTATGTGAAATTCGGGGAAACCATATTCTGCTGTTTTGGTGTGAATACGAATTTATGCAGAAACCATGAAGGAATAATCCTCACCAGTCCCGATCTTTCTCATTCACAAAACGTTATATTGATGATTTGCTAGCTTTGAACAAATCCATATATATATCAAAGGATAGAAAATATATATATATATATATATATATATATATATATATATATATATATATATATATATATATATATATATATATATATATTCACGTTCACTAGATTTAAAGGAAAGCACAGAATCCCCAGATCTTAATCCTATCTGAACCTGTATTTGTACTAAGACCAAAACGGTTTCCTATGTTGCAGATTTTACGACAAGAGTGATAAATTTGACATTGTAAATTACCCTTACTTGGACAGTAATATGGCAAAGGGTCCTGCATAGGGTGCGAACATATATCGCGTCGTACCATTTGTTATATCCTAGGCGTTATGTGACGATTTCAATCAACGTCACAAGTTATTACTGCAAAAGCTGGTGTGTTAAGGTTATTCCATAACGCACTTTCATTCTAAGTTCATTACATTTACAATGAGTATAATTTTCTGGCACTCTGCTTCATGATTGTTTAATTCCGCTTAACCCGGGGTTCCTGATATATGAACAGTTGCAATCAAACCGCAAATCACTGGCCTAGAAATACCTTGTGCCTATACATCATCGTTGAAAACTGTTCACTGTTTCTCCTTGCGTGATGCCGTCCTAATCTCGTGCATACTTTCTTAGTTCCTTGGTGGTTTGTTTAAGACGTGTTTTTCGGAAATGGTCTAGCAATTATGGACCACGAACGTCCATATTATTTGACGGCTCTCATAAGAATGTCTCTTTCGACGCATACACGAACTAGTTGTCAATCAGACCTTTCAGACACCAGGTTCTTCATATTTTTATAACAATTCGGTCCATGGATCTTAAATGTATGTGGGAGTGCACATGATATCATTTACACAAGTCTATACACTGGTGATGTTAAAAATATATGTATCAGGCAGAGACCCAAGTTCAAGACACAAGACCAGATACATCGAATTCCTTTCCCTCTTTATAATTTAACATGGGCATAAAAGAGTTCACAGCCGGAATTCTTTCACTGAAACCGACAAAGCACACCAAAAAAACCTTTTCATCTCACCATTTATCTGGAAAAATATGTTTCCAAAGACCCCTACTCTAAGCGGATTCATTTGTCAAAGGTAAACCTAAACCGAAAAACTCTTTGAGTAATGAGGCCACGTTTGAAAATCAGCTCCAGTTAGCTTGGCTCAGCCCAATAATGTACATGTAAGTAAAAGGTTCCCGGGGTTCGTGTTAAACAGCAGTCAAGGACGTAACTAAGCTCTCACCCTCAGACTGGTGTTGTAAAATTAGGACCCTGGAGCAGTCGACCAACGAAGACACTTCTGATCAACACTTGCACTCCCCATAGCCAACGTGCTCCGAAGAATAACGCTACTCAAGAGCTAATTGCTGATGCACATAGTAAATTTGTTTTTGTCCCATCGCTCGCCTGTTGGAATCACTTTCCAGTTCGTTGAATGACTTGGAAGATGTATTAAACATGAATTTGATTTATTTTCAGATGAGACGGCCTCCCCGCTAATGCGATCGCTGTGAGTTCAAGTCCAGCTCATGCTGGCTTCCTCTCCGGCCGTACTTGCAAAGGTCCTGCAACAACCTGCGGGTTGTATGGCTACCTCCTTTAAAATGTATGCTAAAGTCCAAAGCATATGATTGACAAATGGGCATAAAGACTATCAACTGGTGATGTTAAACATGTATGTAGATACGGGTATCAGCCATCCAAGTTCCAGAAATAAGGACCGGCCCCGCTGGCTCAATTGGTAGAGCTGACCCCTGCCGCTTCGGGATCGGCAGATCCAGGGTCAATCCTGGATGGGGGTCACAGCTAAGAACATAAAAGTTGTGGCTTCCTCGCTTGGTGTTCAGTATTAAGGGAATAATTCACCGACAAGTGTCATTATAATGGATCGGGTGGAGCGGGTAACTTGCCTTTGGTAAGTCGTCTCAATGAAGAAGTAGTAGACAGAAGAGCGGTAAAAATCCGTCCTGCAACAGGAAGAAACATTACCCGTACTCTTAGGACTCTTTTTTCGCCAAATGACTGGAAAATTGTTAAGTATCTTGATCCCAGTGAATGTATGGGCTTTCCTGTTGGCAGTGGTGAAAAAGCGTTTAAAAATGTATACATTTCCGACTTAAACCCGGCTCACTACCAAAATGTAATGGTATTGTTATCGTACTCAGGTGGCCATACGGCGCATAAAATTTCATTTTAACCCGTCCGTATTTTTTACCACAAATTAGTAAGAAATAATGCGTCAGAAAAACACTTTGTACAATATGATCCTATATTACTAGCTTTCAGAGAATACTGTCCCCCATCATCAAAAGTGACGGTTGCCTCTCCATACCCACATTTGGTTTTACCTCATTTGTTGAGAGCCAAACTGACCGACATACCGCCAGCAAACACATAATCTCTTTCGTCGGAGGTAAACTTTTTCGTCGGAGCCAGAAAATCAATGCAATTGACTGCCTCTCGTAACATGTCGTTCTATAACCGTGGACACACTAGACGCATTTTTTTCTCACTTCGTATATTGTGAAATTTCTAAAAATTCCCCTAATGTGTCCGCACCGGCGACAGCGTATTTCGCAGGCTATCTCGTTCTCCCCGAAACTGGCTTGTATTACAGACGTCCCATACTAGTGAAGAAATAAGCCGGCGATTTCACTCTGTTCGTGGATGATATTTTGTTTATGCAACATGATTTGTCGCATGGCATAATGGCAAGATTCAACGACAAATTAACCTCGTGTCTTTGCTATGCTGCCAGTATCGTTTGCGTATTTCGCCAGCGATTAAACTCGTCCCTACAACCTAAAAGATCTGCCTGGTGTGTCTCCAGCTTATAGCAAATGTTTCTTTACACCAACTGTTTCTTCACACCAATTCCGGATTGACAGCTTTATCACTGTAAACCATATTCCTGGACATTTACGTCATCTGTTCAAGTGTCGACGCCCCCGTGGAATGAAAAGAATACGACCTCATTCCTTTAGGTCAGCTTGTCGTATAAGGGTGACTAACCTAGAGCTCTCTCTTGTGAACCGAGTGAATATAATATAATTAAAGACGTACAGCATAGAGAGCAACACCAAAGCAGCGACGACAGTGTGATAGCTGGCAAATGGTCACACGTAACCGGTGAATTATGGCCTGTTGTCAATTTACCTCAGTCAGGGTTTTATTTTAACTGTTCATGTGAATGCTTATATTGGGTGGGCATAAAAAATGGGTTGCACTTTGACACTCAAGATTTCCAAAACCCTTTTACGTTAGCTTCTAAAAATTTACACGTTCAAAAGCCATTATGTCCTAAGTATACAGACCAAATTTCAACTTCATCCTTTAAAGTTTCTGTTCATGGGACCAAAATCAAAATAGAGTCAAAATCACATATTCCGGACATTTCAAAATGATGTTCCACTTTGTTTTACTTGAAAAGGTGATCAGTTCCTGGTCCGCCGAAGAGAAAACCATCTTGATTCAGTAAAACTGGTACCTATCTGGCAGAAGGGTTTCTCTGGCACTAGAGCCAGACAATTTTTCCAGACGACACTTGATTGACGCGTGTACTCAGAACACCTGACAGGTGATGCAGTGTAGGTCACGGGAACGTGCGTTTTTGAGGCTATGTTTTCATTGTAACCCTGTGTACAGACTACTCAAGCTATGACCTTGAAGTCATGTCATTTAAATGTCTAAAGTTTGAAATAATGAAACAGTTTGATAATGGAGCGATGTACCATCAAAGTACGGCCCATTTTTAGGCCCACCCCACATAGTAGCAATTTACACGCCCCCTAGCACCATGGCTTCAGCAAAATTTGATAAAAAAGTATGCAGTGATGTTAATTGCAATTTAATAAACGTCACTGGTCTAGAATACGGTCTTCTTGGTTTATGAGAGGCAACCGGAGAGCGACCTGTTGGCCGTGGGCGGTGGCCCCTAATGGGGGAGGACGAGATCCTGGTGGATGAGGGCAGGCTGGTCGTACGAGACCGTCACGCACAACAGTTTGGCCTTTACTGCGACTCTCCACAGTCTGGAGGTCGAAGAGCCCGCTTTTATCAATTGGAAACTAGTCTTAAATACTTCACGGCGGGCCGTGTTTGTCAGTATTGTCAACAGAGCAACATCTGTTGCTACTGAAAACTTCTCTGACTTGGGCCACTGGAAAGGACAAAAAAAGGTCTGCTTCTGTGCAACTTTCTCAACCCCTTGTTTGTACGCCCAGACGACCCAAGGACAAAACAACAAAAGACACAGTAGATAAAACTGGACAAACTGATAAAGCTGAATCTAATCACTCAAAAAAAAAATAATGTCAAAAATACGTCCGGAATTAAAAGTCCAAGTAGCCCCTACTCTATCTAAGCCTTTAATGAGTTTGGGTCGTTGGGAGACGTTGGTACTTCAACATCACATGAGCATGTGATGGATAGATCACCCGCACCCGTGGATTTTCACCGCTCCTTCATCTAGTGCTGCTTTACTGAGACGCCTTACCGCATCAAGTAAGCCGCCCCGCAGAAGCCATTACACTGATACGGGTCAACCACTTCATTATCCACTTCATGTTGAACGCCAAGCGAGGAAGTTATTTCCTCTTTTAATGTCTTGGGTGTCTACCGCTCCCGAAATGCTAATGAAGACGAGCGAGCTAGCAGTGGCTTCCCTACCATCATCCATAATAACATTATCCATAGTCCTGTTGTTATAAAAACAGAACTTTAGGTTGTGGCCTTTCGTGTTTCGCTCTCCGCAACAATCACTTTATGTTCGGTTCATGTCCCCCACATTCTATAGTCACCTTTACAGCTGTATAATTTGAAAGAACAATAACATAAACATTTTATAATGATGAAACATTTTTAATTCCTATAACCCACTATGAGGGCAGCAATAATATAAACGATAAGAACAAACAACTACAAGACTTCATGTTTTCTGATGATCTATGTTATCAGAATACCTATTTACATCTAGGTATTGGAGCTTATTCATTAACGGAGCTTCTCCCGGATATTTCCTGGGGAGTTCATGATGGTTGTTGTGGTAGAGACCATTTCCCTTTTGTCCGAGTTTAATCAAGCAAACTACGTCGTGTTCGAGATGCTCTGTCAGTAAAAGACTCTCCTGTTGGCGGAACGTCGTTTCAGGCATTACGTCAAAATCACCCACGCATAAGGTCTGGATCATAGTTCAGAAGCTTAAGGGGGCATTAATGAAGCAAAAGCTAAGCATTCAAAGGACTAGTATACGTTGTTCACTTCTCCACATGATATAACTAATAAAATCGCAGAAAAAGTATCTCAACAGTTTTCTTCGAAGAATTATTCTCCTGAGGTTCAACATATTAAAAATGAAAATGAGAAAACCAAATTGTCCATTTGATGAACAAAAAACGGTACTAAAAAAGCACACGACACTGCGTGTGGGCCTGATAACGTTTATTATGAAGTTCTGAACATAAGCGTCATGTCCGACATTCGTATGCCATTTGTTGTCCGTAAAGGGCGTTCCAAGTCGATAATCGCAAGATCCGTTCCAAAACAACGTTTAACACTAGATCCCAACGATTTGTAAGAAATTATTCAAATAGGAAATAAAGCCGGTAACACACAAAAGAGATGCAGTCGTCAGTTTTCAATGATGCCGGGCAGGCAGTGGATATTCCAGGCATGAATTCCATATCAAAGTTCAAATTCGTAGTCAAAGAATGAGTTCCAGGTCAAATAACAATTAAACAAGGTATGTCAGTCGCGCTTTGACTGCAGCTGTTCATAAAGGAATCATGCACATGTAATAAGCAAGGCTGCCTTTCCGGCCACTAGCCCCAGGTCTAGCGGTATTAGATACAGTTCGTAAACGACGAGCGTTGCAGACCTTAACCGAACAGATTGTGATTCAAAAGTAAGACAATTACGTCTTTCTCGTTAATTTGTAAGGATCTCATACTACAGGAGGCGCCATCTATGATGTTACAAGCTAGTCTGTATAAAAGCTGTCTACAAGATGGACGGTTACACTCAGCAACCACCGCCATCCATGTTGTTAAATACCATGTAAGCGAGAGATAAGTACATAAGGATAACAACGCCGTCTATGTGGTTGATCACAATGCAGGTCGTCAGAGGTTCTGAACGCTCTGTCCATACCTGCCAACGAGAGTGTTATACTCATTGTAAAATTGAGAAACTTAGAATGAAGGCGTTTGGTGGTGTATCCTTGACAAACTAGTTTTTGAACAAACAACTTGTGAAGCAGATTACAGTCATCACAATTTACGCAAGATCTGACAAATGCTTCAAGGCGAGATATGTATACGCCATATGCAGGACCCTTTGGTATATTGCTATTCAAATAAGGATAATTTACCACATCAAAATTGAAATTATCCGCAAAGGCGGCGTGAAAGGACACCATGTTCGTCTTTGTACAGATATAGCTCCAAATAAGATGTACCATCAGGACTATCTGTTGTCTCCTTTAAATCCAATGAAGGCGGGTAGATATCCTTCACCTTTTCAGATCTATGAGGGTTATTTAACGCCAGTAGATCATCAAATGAAAAGGATAGATTTTTAAAGATATTACTTTTAAGTAATTTCTGCATATAGTCGTATTCACATGACAACAGGTATAGGTCTGCCAAAAGAGGCGCACAAGTGGTATCCATTGGAATACCTATGCAATGTTGGTAAATGGCATCCCCGAATTTCACAGAGATGTTATTAATGAGAAATTCAAGTAATTTAATAAATAATGTAACATCCCATAAGTGGTAACCTTTTTAAAAAGTAAGACTATAGAAAGCCTTATTGCCTCTGACGTTATTGTAACGGTGACCTGTTTTAGTATATACCGAGACAATTAACGACGATACTCTTTCAATAAGATCTTCGTGAGGAAATGGTTGTATAGAGAGTATACACATCCCATGTAGATACGTCTTTGTACGGTATATGCATATGAACATCAAGTTCCTCTGTAAAACGTGTTATGTATGACTATTTAACGTCTTCATGTACTGTTAGTCTGCGGACCTTTGTGTTATATGTTATAAGCATAACAGGCCCTGTTATATATGTACAGCGCGGACCTGGCCGAAAGCACCTTGTTCAAGGCTCTGTTTATTTAACTGGCTGTTCATTGGCTGTTAAACTCTGTGTTTAAAAATAGTTGAATCCACCTGGCACGTATATAAGCCGTGTTTTCTGTGCAGAGGGGAGGTATTTTTGCTGCATCCACTGGGAGCCAGGAGAGTGTGAGACGCTCTCGTATCGAGTCCATTATTTTGATATGAGCTGGTGATGCCAGTTTCATTTGGGAGGACAGTTTTTTATGCCGGCACCGTTTGTGTACCACAGTAGTACTGATGTCTGATTTATGTGAATTTCTGCGGAAGTCACGTTTATTGGTGTTCGGATCTTTATTATGATTATACAGTGTGGACTGTGTAATTTGTTTAACACGCTGACCTCACCTGACCGACAAGGTCGTCAAGGACTCTAAACTGAAGTTTTCAGTTTTGCAAAGGACGTTCGTTCTGCCACAAGGTGACATTACTCTACGTCTCTGAACGGCTCGTTTGTGAGCTTCTGCGGGAGCTGTGACTGATCTGAAGTGAATTATACCTCCATGCCTGTATTTACCCTGTGTTGTGCTCTGCGGGTGTGACGTCATTCAAAGGCTTGACTGTTCCAGTTCTGTGTAACTTGTGTACTGTGTTCGTGTTCGCTAACCTGGCGAAGTACCTGTCTAGGACAATTTGTGACTTGTGTGAATTGTGTGTTTATCCCATGGTCTTTACGTTGGATTTCCTGGAATACATTCCTTGGGATGCAAAGGTGAACAGGAAACTTGTAAAGACCGGTAATACTGATGTGTAAGTTGTTGTTGTTGTTGAACTGTCTGTAAAACTGTACGTCTCATTTTATATATAAAGCATTGTTTACATTGTAATATTGAGTCACTGAGTCTGTTTTCTGTTGCCTTTTTTTAATACCGTAACAAACGTTTGGAGTTATTAAGAATCCACATGCAGTTGACACCTGCATTTTCTGTTATTTTTATGTTACGCTCTCGTAAGTAGGGTTGAAAAGCGTTTGGTGTTACAACTTCTTGAACCCGCAATAAATCGAGCCTTTTATGGGGATTTATGTATTTTAGGAATCCAGTAAAGTTGTGGTATTTCTGCATGACGGGTAGGTATATTTAGGCGCGTTTCTTTAAGAAAGGGTTTGCGTTTATTAAATAGTTCTTCCAGAATACATGTAGTAGCAGAATACGCGGAGGTTGTTCTAAATGCACATAGCTCTTGAACAAGAATTTGATAATAATAATAAAGATGACATTATTAGGGGCCTTGTCTGCTACAGTGATGACAAATTTGCTATGAAGGTCAGCGAGTGTTTCTTGCACAGTGGGATCCTTCAGAACCGGTTTAACTTTAGATAGAGCTTCAATGTCTCTACGGTGTATAGCTAAGCTAACCTTCTTTTTGACAATCGTTAAGTGCCGAAGAATCCACTTTCTCCCGTTTTGACCATTGCTAAAATATTCCTCAAGCGCCGAGATGATATTTTTTGTTTGTTAGATCTAATGTTGGCATTTCTGTTTTCTCTATACTTAGGACCTCTCACAAAGAGATTCCTCAGATCATGATTCTAAATAATATTAAGGTCACCAGTCAGGACATGTTGACATTTGTCGTAGGTAAAAACTGAGGATTCACAATCACAGTTATAGCCGCCAGAAGTATACGTCGCCAAATCGAACTCCTTGATGGCCTGAGAATAATTGAAAATTTTGGAAGCGATATGCTTTTGTAAGCTCATAGGATATGCAAGGGGCTCTGGATATTTAAATAATTAGGCACAGCACTACGAACATCAGGTCCATTAAAGATGGCTTGTAGGTTAATTAAATCAAGGACTCTGTCTAAATACTTTATCTTCAGAAAGAGTCGATCGTGTTGAGTTTAAGTTGTAGTTACAATTTCAATTGCATGCCACTGGTGTCACACGACAATCCTACTAAACAGCTAACTGTTACGTGTTTGTAAATCATGTTTCTATTGAACTTCCTACTACTACAACTTCGAGGTCTACGTTTATGGTATTTCAATAAATTTGTTATTATGGAGTCATGTGGTTGGCTAGATGTTACATTGCGATTCCCATAACGTTATCATTCAACCCATATGGGAAGACTAAACCAATCTCTTTCTTCCAGAAAAGCTCACGTCACGGATTTTACGTTCAAATTCGACATCTGTCTCATTTGCTGATAAACCGATTCTATTGATTTGAATGCTGAAATGGTTCCAGTCTTGGTCGGAGACAGAGAAATGCTTGCCTATTAGCAATTGTTCTTGAGCACGGACTTACGGTGCCCGTTCACCCGTGGATGTATTTTCTGGGTGGTCTTCCCAACATACTGTTGACAACACCTCTTGCATGTTGCCAAGTAAATACAGCTGAAGGCAGTACAAGTTAAGTTAACCTAAAAATCAACAGAATAACATTTTGCCAAATAAAAAGTGACGGATGTATCAAAAGATGAACATGTAAGACAACTGGTATATCCAAATTTGCCAATACTTAAATGTTTGCTTTGGGAATTCAGTTTCAAACAATCGTTCCATAGGATAGGACACGGTTTTGGTGGAAACACTATTTTTAATGTTCTCAAATCGTTAGTTAGTCCTTTTTCGTTGTAATTTATAGTCATTGGAATATTTGTGCAGAAGCCTCGCGTCGGGGTCAAAATCTACCAGAAGAATTCACAGGTAATAAATAAAACGTCATGTCCAGGTCATTTTCCATCCGAGCTACTTAAGGGCCTCCAGGGCTTATTAAATGATATTTGGATGACTGGTAATTTCCGCCATGGACGGAGGCTTGTATTTATCATACTGATGCGTCCCATAGCTTTTTACCAGCTGTAAGACTATGGAATGGATGATAAATGACAGATTTGTTTGGTGTCTGAAAATATACAATTTTTTAATGTATGTACAATGTAGTTTTCGTCACGGTCGATCAAGTTTCGGTCACCTTCGTCGGACTCGCAACCTTCCTTCTTCGTAATAGTTATCAATATTATTGAACATGTAGTGTCGATACTTTCACCTTTGGACATTTGACCTTGAAAAGGCCTACGACACCACATGGAAATATGGTGTTTTAAAAGATCTCTTGGGTATGGGCCTTAAAGGCCGATTACCAGTGTTTGACATAGAATTTTTATATGATCGTCAGTTTAATGAACGGTTGTGTACCGCTCTTTCTGACTCGTATGAGTAAGAAATGGACGTACCCCGGGGCAGTATTCTATCGCCAACACCGCTTAGTATTACAACTAACAGCTAGGCTAAAACACTGACATCTGGCACAGAGGGTTCCGTCTATATTGATGACTTCCTTATATGCTACCACGCTCAAATATGAATAACATCGAGCTTCACCTGCAGCTTTGTCTCAGTAAGATCGAGAAATGGGCACCTGAGAACGATTTTAGATTTTCTACGTCTATACCATCTGCATTTTTGTAATAAACGAAAACTTGATCTTGACTCTATGCTTAAACTTTGTGCGAACAGATAAAAATTGTTAGACAAACTAAATTTCTGGAGATCATATTTGATAATAAATTGTCCTTTGTGCACCAGGCAAAAATGCTTAAAGCTAAATGTACAAAGACTCTCGATATAAATATCACCGTCTCCTGACCCGGTTGGGGTGCTGACTGATCGTGTTTATTAGAACTCTATTGTTTCTGGTGAGAACTAAATTGGGCTATGGGTCCATCATTTTCAGCTCTACAAGGAAGTCGTGCATTTAAATGTTGGATCCCATGTATCACCATGGTTTAAGGCCCAAAATTGGTGCTTTTAGAAACGCATCAGTTGAGAGTTAATACGCTGAAGCTAAATCGGTTTTTTTTTTTTATATCATAGACGTATTGAATTCAAGCCTTCAGTATGCTACAAAGCTGAAAGCTCAACCAGTAATCCCAGCCTACGGCTGTGTTTTCAATCCATTAATGTAGATAAATATAGTAAAATGTCCTAACAAAATCCCTCCATTCGGCCATCGTACTCGAAAACATGTTCCGGAAGCTACATACATCAAGCTAGAGGAGATAGCTCCGGTGTCTTTTCCGGACCTTCCTCCCTGGCTTCTTCCACAACCTAAATTGATATTTGACCCACGCAAGCATAAGAAATGAAATACAAATTCCTTTATAGTTCAGTAAAGTTTTGCTGAAATGAAGGCTAATTGTCCTGATTACAAATTTCAACAGATGAAATAGCGAGTCTGTTTTCTTCGTCTCCTTTTCTCATCTTCATTCTTTTCTGCCGAGGGCAGAGTAATACATCCACTCCTGGCATAGTCATTTGTTTCTTCAGTGCGTGCCTAGGGGTAATGATATGTATCGACTTGCTCTCGTTCCTTCAGTCATTGAAGAATAATAAATGTTTAAAATACTATGATACTTCAGATTTTAGCCTCACATAAACTTATTAAAGGAGGTAAAATATTATATTCTGTTGGGTACATGTACGTAGTCGTAATGGTATACAAGGAGTGGACAGAAAGGCTAAAGCTGCCTTACAAAAAACTTATTCCAAATTAATATACCCCAGTCTGATTTCAGGTCTAAGATTCTTAAATATATTCGTCACCTTTGGCAAAAAAAAAACATATTGTTTCCCGCTTTTGATGGTTGTAAAATATTTGCAACAAGTAATATACTATAAAATTCGTATGATCCTGTGTTTCTTATGATATATTTCTTTTTTACGTCCTGCTTCCATGAAATTTGCATTTTTTTAGCCATAAAACTAAAAGCTTTCGTATAATATTGTACATGAAACCAGTCTGCAACATGGCGTATAATACAACAAATATTATGACAGCAGCTACCGCATCGGTGTGCGACGAATGCTGCTATGAGTTCGCAGTGAGGAAATGACAAAGTAAATCCATGGGTTGATTACTGCTGCTTTATTTGAACTGTTACTCGTTGTGTAGGTACACCGTTTGAGCAAATTCGCACGCTCCGCAAAACCATACATTAATCCAGTTGAAGAAATTCATTACACGTGAAACTAAAAACAAAGAACGATATTATGTTTAGCCCACAATCGTATATCTGAATTTACGTCATTAAAGTCATGAAAAGTGGACAAACTGTGACATCTCCTGTCAGTTATCGATAGCTTCAACTTCTACGCAGATTCACACTCATTGTACACGTTGGTAACATAAAATAAACATGTTTACATCGTAAAAACATTATCTGAGCTAATTCAGAGAAATGCATACAACCATGGATCCTCAAAACATCGCAACAACGCAAGTTCTGAGCTGCCGTGACAACCGAAAGCCACTCGATGTCGTTTTCATGGCACCTACGTCACAGAACGATGAAGTCGCAAAGGGGCGACAACTCCCTATCTGTATTGACTACAGCAACAAATATATTCTCTATTTTTTCGGTAGGATTGAAGACGCATTACTGCTGCGTAGCTGGATGCAAGAAAGTAATATAAAATTGACTACATCTCTACAGGCCTCTGTCTGCGCTACCAATGGCATAAAATAAATAATAGGGGCATGCTGACCTACCAGTCCTCTGTTTGTGCCATTGTACCTGCGATGATTCTCTGGTGTTGCAATAGACGGATTCGTTATCTTCCTGACCTGCACTGTCCTTGATTGCAAGAAAAACTGACACACGATCTAGACTTTGAAGATTCTCCATTAGCATATATAGTGCTTCGGGAAATATCGTCCTGTCCGCAAAATCTATTTAATATAAACAATTCAAGCATATTTAAATGACCATAGCTGATACATACATGTATGTCGTGTATTTTCATGTGTTATCGGTCTCGATAAAGATAGAATCTATTTGTATTCCTTGCAATGTTGTTACTGGTGGGGGGGGGGGGGGGGGAGGGGGAAGATAGTTAGTAAAACTGTAGCTTAACATACCTCGTGAACTCTCGTCCGCATGATTTTCCCAAAGGAATGCGGAAAAACAGTCTTCGGGGCTATTTCAGCCAAGATCTTCTGTTGCTCATCCTTGAACTGCTTCGCTTGGAATTCTGTCCACCGTTTTGCGCCTCTTTGTATCTCTTCCCAAACACTGGCCTGCTGAAACCCATTTCCGTGATTCGTTTAGGCACTAAATCTTTTACACAAGTGTTGTTCCATTGACAACTGATATCCGTTACTGTGTTAGGCCTGTTTAAACCAATTTCTCCTGCTAACTCCAACGTGAAAATCACTTCACCAACAAATGAACTGTTAATAATGATCATTTCACAGGATAATAGACATAATATATGTGGTGGGCTTGCGCTGAAAAGAACTTTGAACTAAGATTTGATGCCAGATATGCGCTTTCTTCTTTCCTTTTTTTTCAAATAATAATAAAACTTGTGAAGCTACATAACCTGTCAAAAAAGGAAATCGTATTTGGTTCGTATTGGTGTAGTGCTGGTCTTGGACGGTTTGACTTTTTGTATTCACGAAAGCAAATGGGGAGTCCGTTTTGTGCCAAAAAAGAGTTTCCACTCAGTCGGAGTTTACAAAGTTGTAGGCGTCAAATGCTCTTAAATGCCCCCAAGGATTCATAAGAAAAAGCACCTGCAATCACACCGAGAAGAAGATTACTTGTAGATTTGCGTGCAATAAGTCTAGTAAGACATGTTACCTGTCGTCTGGACCAAGTTTAGGTTATGTAACTCATTTGGTTATGGCGTATGAGTCGGGTAACTGTGGCCCCTCTGGCAGAGAGAGCAGTCTGCCTCTGTTTGATTTAAAGGTACGTCTAACTTCCATGCCCGCTGAGCAAGGTTAGTCAGTTCCCAACAGTTGCCTTCGCCGAGGAGTCCCCGATCTCTCCGAGATACTTTCGTAACTCTCCAACTTTCAAACCTTCAAAGGAATTTCGTTTTCACTTGTCCTGGTGTTAAATTCTGGAATTGTAATTGTTTGTTTCCCAAACTTATCGTGAAAATGTTAAAGCATTCATGGCAAACATTGTTTTAAGTGAAACATAAAAAAATTCATCACTGTGTAGTGTCTAAGATTTGTATTCATGATATACCATTTGGTGAAATCTTAAGGTATCTTGATGTGGCATTTGTCAGAAAATGTGCATATCTGTATTTGACTATATCTTTGTCGCTATTTTACCCAGCACAACTAACCCATGAAAATAATCCCCAGAACAAATAAAGTATACAGGTCATATCAAGACCTTACATGAAATAAATCCTTCCTATGTGGCATTACATATATGACACACCCCCCCCCCCACCCCCTGAGTACCATACCCACATTTTTGAAGTTGATTGTAATGATTGGATCAAATAAATCATCCAAAGTTTACTGGTTATGTTGCTTGCATTGCTTTAACTCTTTAATGATCTAAAATACGATTTTATTTCTCAGAAAGCACAGCTGGGGAGCCCCATTTTAACACGATCATCGTGAGTGCGGTTTTTCATACTGGTTTATACATATACATGATAAATATACATATACATGATAAAGAGATATGTATGTTTTAGCACATTCCATTGTCTTTCAACATATATAGATTAGATTAAATTAGACTTTATATGTTATATATATTTCCTGTTTGATATTGATTATTTGGCAAATAGTTGATTGTTGTTTCAGTTCTAACAAAGGTTAGGCCAGGAAGAACATGTACTGCATATGCAGGAGTGAAAACAATAATCCTTGTTGTTTTGTGCTCCGCTATGTGTAACAATAAATCCAGCTACATCATGAAAATTAAGAAAACACGTGCGGAAACTCGGCCTTTATTAAAGACTAGAAATGCGAAGAATGCAACTGTACTAAGGCTTCGACAAAGATGGAAATCTAATGCTTTTACCAACCAAACATGTAACTATATTGGTTTTGATGATATTAATACATTCAATATACAAAACCAGACTTCCCATTAATGTTTCCCAGGAATGTCTGCTTGAAAACCTCAGCTAAGTGTAGAATTCAGTTAGCAGCCGTATCGTTACGAGTAACCTCTAAAGCTCCAATAAAGCACAGAAAATGTACCACACTGATCCGCTCGCATGTGCACACCTCCCATCCTCCCAATAAAAGAAAGTTCAATCGCTTGTCAGTATAGTCATTATGTACTGGCGTCAAAATAGGGATCGTTAATGTGGAAGAGACGTGAACACTAGTGTTTATAGCTGTTTAAAAAACACTCTAACTATTTCAAGCAAGAAATTTAAATCAAGTCAGATGGGGTTTGGCCAATTACTGATTCATTAATTGGTCTGAAAATATTTTCCTGCTTGTCGGTATTTATACGTATATGACATACGACTGCTCATGTATTTGCAATGAAGTAACAGTTTTAGTGTCGATAAAATGTTACAGTAAACTGATAGCAAACCGAAAATGCCCCATTTATGTATTTTGAGTGATCTTGGGCAGGCGTGGTCCCTTCCCATTTCCTGAATGCGTTATTTGTGCTCTAGAGCATAGCTTGCTCTGAACTTGTATTGCTCTGTACATTTTGGATTCGAAATAGTAATCTTTGTGCAGAACATCTTTTTGCAGCAAAAGATTTTGAAAGGCCTCTTTTAATACAGACTTATCACAATATCAGTGAAAGTTCTAGACTTTTCACTTGTCATTCCGCTTTGGAATCGCCGAACAGGCGACGAATACAGCCTTTTGTGTTCGAGACTTTAGCTATATACCTATCCAGATACGGACCAACGCGCCGGGAAAGGGCAAGGCTTGTCGATAATATAATATTCTGTACCTTCCCTTGCCTTCATATTCTCCTTAACATCTCCTTAAGCCAGTTAAATTCCTCATTCTTGCAAACTGAATTAAAAATGATTATGAACCAGTTCACATACGTAGTTCACCCATTTCACACCAGTTCAAATACTTCCCGCTCAATCAAGGTTCCTACTCAGGACATGTGAGGTGCTTCTCATCATATCAGTGATAAAACCGCCATAAAAAATACATGAGTGAATGTAGTAATTAAATAAAAAGTCGTCCATTATGCTCTTCATTGTGACAAATTCGTTTTTACAGTTTGTTGCATCCGCCTCGTGAAAATTTTCTCAGTCGTGGCCGTTGGAGTCAACTCGCCAGCGTGGCGCAATGGCCCCGAAGCCTCCCGCCAAAGCCTCCCAACAAAGCCTCCCACCAAAGCGATGATACAAGTGCAACTGTTCCTGGCTTCCTTTCCTGTGGTACAAGGGGAGGTTTTCCAGCAACCTACAGATGATTGTGAGTTTTCCCGGCACACTGCCCGTTTTTTTCTCACCATAATGCTGACCGTCGTCGTATTAGTGAAATATTATTGAGTACTGCGTATAATAACCGTCAAATATATTAATGTGCTTTAAGACTAGTGTGGTTTTTGTTCTCTTTTTGATAAACAGTTGTCTGTTTTTACTGAAGATTTGGTATTTTTGCTCAAATTAAACTATTTAGAAAAATTGTCAGTGTTCATGGCAAAATTGCCCACGTACGAGGCAGCCAGCACGGTGTGGCCTTCAACTCACGGCAACCGCACTGGTGAAAGCTTCCTGAGTTATTGCACCGGACAGGCGCGCTGGGCACCGGATGGCCCGGCATGACCCAGTTTGCACCTCACCGATCATTAACAATTGTCAGACAGTTTGGTTGCCTTCTGTCTGAATTTTACTGTTCCAGTGATTGATGAAGGCCAAGGCTCCGCACCGCTTTAAATGTTTAGACTGCCTCAGGCGCTGGGCAAGTTTTAATCGAATGCAGTAGGCATTCTATTGTAAGTCATGGCTTTATTGTTTGATTTGAATACACATTTATATTTAAACACGGCAGAACGGCAGTGAATCACAAATACCATTTGATTGATACTGACAGCTGTTTTATTTGGTGTAGTGACAATTTAATGGAAGCTGTGTGCATTGAATCAGTGTTGTTAAACAAAAAGCGCTGCAACGACCTTGACATATGTGCAGTTTGTTGTCGGTTTGTCTACGAAGCACATAAAACGGCATGGAATTATAAGAATTGCAGTCAAAGTAGAAACTGGATAATCAAGTGTGACGCTAATTTTGGTAGCTACATCATTTTATAGCATACAAGAAACTGACTCAAATCTCACAAACTATGCTGTCTAAGTTGACCAAAGCACACCAATCGCGCTAACTGGAACATATATTTATACAATATCTATTAAGACAGCGTAGTGTCAAGCGATTTGTTGAATGTGATCATAATACACCAACCCGCAGAGAAGCAATTTGTGATCAAGTTCTTAGGTACTTGGCAAATGCCAACATGTGATACATCCGCCAATGCATTATGGGCTAGGGGGTACCATTTGTGTATCATCAAACTCAGCTGTAAGACATGCTGATGTGCCCTGCAGAAATCCTGTAAAAACAATATTTTTTTCAGGAGACCTTTTGCGGAGGTAATGATTACACACCAATATGGGTCATTTGTCACAGGGTTGTGTCACAGAACAGGTGACACAGTTACTCAGTTAATTAATTTATTATGTTTAACGCCGTTGTCAAGAATATTTCACTTATACGACCTCGGTCAGCATTATAGTCGTAGGAAATCGGACAGAGCCAAGGGGAAACCCACGACGATTCGCAAGTTGCTGGAAAAACCTTCCCACAATACATATTCAGAAAATACACATGTACCACCGTTAGCACCATGGGTTATTTAAACAGATCTAGGTTATTAGCTGTCCTTTTTCTTTTATATATCTTGCAACCTTTAAAATCCATTAATTCAGCAACTTGGCGGAGGGAACAACAGTTAATGGCTACCGTCATCTTACAGATGTCCTCATTGTTGTTCCTCTGACTCAGCACAGATAAACAATAAAACGCAATAAAGTTATAAATATCACCTGCCGACAACATGTTGCATCAAGCATACAAAGCAGCATGTTACAGAAAATAAACGCAATATTTTTCCATGAAATTAAAAACTAAGACTCCATAAAGTTAGCGCTTGTTAAATATTGAAACCCAAACACCTACGGCAATGGTTGTGCGTTGAAACTTCTGAAAACGCTTGTATGTGAGATAACTGCACATATAAGACAATGGCGCGGTATTAGTGACGTACAAAATGTAGGATAAAAAAATGTCGTACGCCGCTTTGTGAAACTGGTCACTAACACTGTAAATTTACCTCAGTTATGATATTATAACTGTTCTTGCAACTATTTTGTGGAGTGTTGTTAATTCCAATGTTTTAGGTATTACACCGGTATACGTCAGTCAATGTGGTGTGTTATCACATTTATTAAACACATAACATGAAAACAAATCGCGGGTTCTGCTGGTTTATGCAATATAAAAAAAACTACTGAATGAGATAATGTATTGTTCTCCACTTTGAAAGCTTTTTCGTTCTTTGGCGCCAGGGTGTAAAAAATTCCCATTCCACACCTTCCTAAGCAATATTTTGAAACTTACAACTGACTAATATGACCATTCATAATGTTCATAACTGTTTTAAGGCTTCGAAAAAAAAAACGATTAAAATCTAATGCTTTTGCAAACCAAATGTTTTACTGTAATGTATAAGACGATAAATTGCGTGTCACAGCTGTCTAAAACTTCTGTGGGAAGAATAAAAATAACATTATTTAAATTTTAATGTCACAGCATCGGCTCTTTAGCACGGGTAGGGGGCTTTTCATGCTAGTGAAAACAACTTTAATTGTAAATAGCTTTCACGTCTAAAAGTGTTGCTACTATTCTTGTACTGTGGAGTTCCCACGTCAGCGTTAAACATCAGTTCTTCTTCGAAGAAGGGAAGGGGCCCATTTGATTAGCGCGCTAACGCAGCATAATGACCCTTCAGCCTCTCATCAATGCGTTCACTGTGAGTGCAAGTCCAGCTCAAGTTGGCTTCCTCTCCGGCCGTATGTGGGAAGGTTTGTCAACAACCTGCGGATGGTCGTCGGTTCGGTTTCCTCCTGCCATAATGTTGGCGGCCGTCTTATAAGTGAAATATTCTTGAGTACGGCGTAAAACACCAATGAAATAAATAAAATAAATCAATAAAGGAGTTTATGTGTACGTTTTCGTCACACCGATATACCACAAATTTCACAGGAGTCCAAAAACACGTAAATATCAATAAAAAGATCGCTTTATTAGTAGGTGAAGCAGCGATACCCTTAAACTAGTATCTACTCTCAAAACGAATCAAGAAAGTCTTACATCACAGAGAATAAAATCAGGGCAGCGATAGCGACGACAGTGTGATACGACTTTTTGTTAATTTACATTCAGCTAAGGCTTTATTACAACCGTTTATATAATGTTTCAGTACATGTGGTAGCAGATTAAACGTGGCCTAAAAATATGGCTTAAACAAAATTAGGTAACAAAAAGGCTGGGAAGTTACCTGCAATGTATAGACGTCGTTGTTCTATTTATTTATTTCACTCGTGTTTTACGCCGTACTCAAGGATATTTCACTTATAGGACGGCGACCATGAACATCGGAAAACCCAGGAACATCGGCAGGTAGCTGGCAGACCATCCCTCGTACGCCCGGACAGGAAGCCAGCATGAGCTGGACTTGAACTCTGGGTGAGCGCATTAGTGGGGGGCATCAGGATCATCGTTCATGAAGGCCTCAAAATCGTAAAAAAAAATAAAGTGGTGTATTGTCTTCGTATTTAATAAACACTAACCTGAAAACAATGAATGGGTCCACCTGTTCCTCGAAGAGTTTGGATTGTATTTATTTATTTATTTATTTGAGTGGTGTTTTGCGCCGTACACAAGAATATTTCACTTATGTGACGGCGGCCAGCATTATGGTGGGAGGAAACATCGGCAGGTAGCTGGCAGACCATCCCTCGTACGCCCGGACAGGAAGCCAGCATGAGCTGGACTTGAACTCTGAGTGAGCGCATTAGTGGGGGGCATCAGGGTCACCGGTCATGGAGGCCCCAAAATGGTAAAAAAAAAAATAATAAAGTGGTGTATTGTCTTCGTATTTAATAAACACTAACCTGAAAACAATGAATGGGTCCACCTGCTCCTCGAAGAGTTTGGATTGTATTTATTTATTTATTTGAGTGGTGTTTTACGCCGTACTCAAGAATATTTCACTTATACGACGGCGGCCAGCATTATGGTGGGAGGAAACCGAGCAGAACCCGGGGAAGACCCACGACCATCCGCAGGTTGCTGGTACAACTTCACACGTACAGTTTGGATTGTAGAAATGTATCACAAAGCAATTGGAAGTATAGACTTATTCTGAGCCTTTAAATGTCCAAAGAGACATTCGTATACCAGCCGTTAACCAAAGGCGGACATTCCGAGGCACAGCTGTTGAAATGTGTATTAGCTAATAGTGGTAAGTCACTTTTTATATATATATAAATTGTAGCAAAATTCAGCGACCAATGTAGTTGTCCAAAATCAAAGTATATAACACTTGCTGATTTATAGTCCATATTTAATATACTGTTAAGCATTTATTTTTGGCTACGTACTACATTGAAGACTGCACTTAAAGTTAAATCTGGTATTAGGTCTTAACACAATTTTGAACAACCGGGCGCAGATCAATAATCCAAAGACCAGCTCCCAAAACGACGTTTAAAACAGACTACTAAAGAACTGAGGAAGTGTATGAAGCACGAGGTCCATCATCTGTTCTGGATGACAAAATCAACAAAATCCTTGCGTTAAAGTAGGAAACTGTAAACCATGCACCTGGCTTTATATTTTAGAGTCTTATCATCACAGGAATCATTTGTATACGCCAATAATTATTTTGAAGACTGGAAATACTGGACAAGCTTTTGTAATTGCAGATATTGACTTGCCCTAGATCGAAAGTACATTATGTTCTCGACTGGAGAAAATAAATCTCAAACATTGCTTGAAATCTATTGTTTGAAAATCACGATCAGCTATCTGGAAACTAGAATATGCAATTCAATTGTCACAACCGAACTAACCGTTAAGAAGTATCTCTTGTACAACATTATTCTCAACGTCTTTCTCTTGAGGTACAGTGATCCACATATGCTCTTCGTTACAAGGGTACTCTAGAGCCGACAACTCGGCATCTGTAATCTGTGATTCATGTAGAGCAGAGATTCATTTTTTATTAAGTTATCTGCATTCAAAGTATACTTAACATCAAAAACCTGGTAAACATAAGGAAAATGGGAAAGGCGGAACTCCCAGTATAAACATCAAACTAATAACGTGGAAACTGGACACCAGAAATGAGAACATTTTCATGTTGTTAATACTTTCCACATGCAAAAAAAAAGAATCCCTTCAGGCCATTAGGGGCGAAAGCATAAGAGTATATTGACATATACTTGAAAACCTCAGTTAATTAAAACCTGAAAGGTGGGTCTCTGATAGGAATTCATCATTTTTTGAACTGCCTCATTATAAGTCCCTTTTATGTCACGGTCTAAACGAAAGGGTGGGGGCTTTTTTTATATGCGAATGACAGAATACGTAGCTGCTATCTCAGAGCAGACTTGAATGGTAATTTTGAATGTCTAGTTATTCAGTGTGTCTTAGGGGGAATTAGTTATCTGGTTGGAAATATATATATAGGCCCCCCGGTGCAGATGTCAGTTAGGTTCGAGCTTTGTAAACGTAGTTTTTAGCTTATCTTTTTTTCAAATTTATACCTCAGTATATTCCTTTTTGTATATCTAGAATACATCAGTATATATAGCCTTAAACTGGCTAACCTAATGCACAGATTATCATTCATAGACATTTTTGAGGTGATTTATTTATCTGTTAAGAAATTGGCTGTGCGGTGATTGACGATTTTTCGTCCACATGGCATGGCATTTAACTTTGTTGGTAAATAGACCCGGTTCTTTTTCTTCTTGAGACACCTATCAAAAGTTGATGGCCAATAGATTTGTGCACTTTACTAATTTCGGATTTTATATACTTTCTTATGCATTTTTTTTCAGATGGGTTTGTTGAACGTTCTGTTTATAGGGAATCGGCCCTGCGAATATTAACCCGTCTTGCTTTTAACCAGGATAGCGAACCCTACAGCGCAGTATGAACCTTGTTGGCAGAACGATGTTATCGAATGAATGAATGGATGAATGAATGAATGAATGATTATTACTTAGCGCCACATACGCAATATCTCAGCCATATTGTGGCGAAAACAAGGTAAAAAACACGAGGCGGTTCAGGTTTTTAATGTGGTAAAGAAAACATCAAACATTAGTTTTCGATCTAAGGTTAAAATTTTAAGATTGAGCCGATTTTTAAATTTATAATTCTGTATTACCAAAAAGGCAAGATAGCAAGTCACTACATATCACTGCCCTCTGGGCATGCCCAGAAGAAACATATGATAAGGCCAGGAGTATGGCCCTGGTCTCGACAGGGACATCTGAAGAAGAGGATGGCAGACGAAAAGAGACGTCCTGTTTTAAGACAACCGCAGCTGCAACTGTGTCCCCATCCTTTGACCCATTAGTATATATAAATTTATAATCTGCATAGTTAATTTCAGGAAAACCTTGTTGAATTATAAGAGGATTTTTATTGGATTTAATATATATACGTAGATCAAATAGCAGGCGAGGTTGTGGAAAAAACCAGGGAAGAGACTCCGGAAAAGACACCGGAGCTATTTCCTCTTAACTTGATGTTAGCTTCCACAATATGGTCCCGCCTACGAAGACCGGAACGAAGGGATGTGATTGTGACTTTTATTAAATATATCTACATATGATAGATTAAAAACACAGTCGTAGGCAGGGTTTGTTGGATGAGATTTAAGATTTGTAGCATATTGAAGGCTGAGTTTAACACGTCGGTTTTATAAAGAAGGTTCAGTAGCATCAATGTATAAACTCTCTACTAACAAGGTTCTAAAACCAGCAAGGCTGAGCGTTAAACCGTGTTGATGGACAGGATCCACAATTTAAGTAAACGACTTCCTAGCAGAACCGTATATGATGGATCCATAGTCCAATTCAGACCTCACTAGAGAACGGTGTAGGTTTAATAAAATAGGTCGGTCAACACCTCTATAGGTGCTGCACACGGCCTTGATTATATCGACAGCCTTTGTACATTTCGCTTTAAGTATTTTTATATTAGGCATAAAAGATAATTTATTTTCGAATATTACATCCATAAAAATTTAGTTGCACCAACAATTTTTATCTGTTACCACACGATTTTAGATCGGGGTCAAGACGGAGTTCCCGTTTATTACAAAAATGGCAAGCCAATGTTCTTAGATGTTGAAAATCTAACAACGTCTTCAGTTGCCCATTTTATCGGTCTTATTGGGACAAAGCTGCAGCTGATGTTCGATGTTGTTCTTGGCATTGTTATCTTTAGAGGGACTGGGTTCGGGTGTATCACTTTGTCCGTTACTATTTTCTGGTTTTGTTTGCGTTTTTTTTAGTGTACACACCACGCCCTGTAAAGCTGTTTTGAGTCCGTTGATCGGACTGGGCCCATTCGACCTCCCCTGTCTCTCTCCAAGAAGGGCCAAAGTGGCGTGAGGATATCGCAAGACCAACACGTCCTCAGCCACCAGGATCCCGTCCTTGGTCATTACGCAATGCACGGCAAACATGTCCTTCCCCGGTTGCGTCCTTCACAAGCTACAGGGAGAGCTATAGTTTAGTCGTCTTTTACGACAAGCTTGCCGAGAGGGTTGAGATCCAATTTTTTTTCCCCAGCAGACCATACGGGGGAAGATGTTATCGACATGAAAAGTCCACTTTGTTTGACGGCTGGTATATGGAGGTCTGTTTTGACGTCTAGATTCCGATAAGGAAATTGGTACTGCGATTACTGATCTAGAACTGCCATCATATGGTTGATGACTGTTGTGGAAATGTCTGGATCGACGCTTAGATTCTGCCCTGGAATCCTGTAGGCAAGACATGTAAAATGAGTGATGAGGCTTGATGGGAACCTGTGATGTTTCGCAAAGCCGCAATATAGGAAATGCCAGACAGCATCTGTCTAGTCTCTGACCATTACTTTTCGTTATCTGTGTAAATGTCTTGTTCCTGTCACCTTCTAAATTTCATATTATTTTATGTAATATTCTTTTTTTCATATCATAGAAAATATTTTTTCTTTTCCTGAACATAAAAATATGCAAGCTATGTGCAAATAGTGTCATTAAATGGAAGTATAACAAAGTATATAATTAAACCCAAATGTAGACCGATTTCAAGCAGTGTTCCACCTGTGACGAAATTCTCTAACTCGATATGACCAACAAGTATAAATTCGTTGATATTGGCGTAAATAACAAACTCTTAAATTATATTAAATAAACAGATATCCAGAAATATTCATATTCTGCATCATATCAAAAATGTTGTCATTAAAAATATATTACTCATTCTCTACTGTTCTCTTGTTTCACCTTACTTCTTATGGCTTATGGAGGGATGCATTTCCAAGTCATCAACACACTAAACCTCTGTGACATTGAAAATACTTAACATCTGTGAGGTAAACATTTTTTTTGTCAAGTCTTGTAAGCTCATACATCATCTATACCAAGTCCCTCGCCGACTGCCGTTGCCAATTTAGAAGGCACAATGAAACACCTTCATCCCACAAGGTCAAATCACTACAATCTCTATCAACCTTTTTTCCACACAACCTTAGGCAGCCACACACTAATGCACATCTGTCCTCGACCTTGGCTTACATCTATTTCTTCAACACCACCATTTAAAAATAAAACAAAAATTTTCTTCTAGAAAATAACAAAAAAAAACAACAGTCTAGTACATGGACATGTATATCTATTATACTCTGTATTTTCCCTGGGTTAGAACAAGCTCACTGAGCTTTTAATCCCGACAGTATGTTATATTATCTAAATTATATTTGTTATATGTAAATGAAACTGGTGAATAAACAAGTGACAAGTGAGCTGGGAATCGGCTTTTAATAATAGCGCTGTATATATATGTGGAACATTTGAAATAAATTTCATCCTCGTACTCAAAGTTGACCGATAACATTAGGTTTGGGGGAATTTGAATTCTACCCCCAGCGGCTGGGCACGGCTGCCGCATTTAAGAATCACCATTTTGGAGTTTTCACCCATAATCCTGCGTCCCATGTGTCAAACGTTTCGTACGTGACTTGACCAATCTGGTAGCTCCCAGACTAAACAGACACTCCATCCATTGAGACAGAGACAAACACAAACATCACTCCTTACACTATAATATCGCACTTAAACTCATTTGTGTAATTTTTCCCCATACTTCCCGAACAAAGGATCAATCAATATATACCAATGGGACGAAGAACGGCGCAAATCGAACTTCACTTATTTCATTTGTGTTCTTTTCAGTCGGCATTGTTCCGGTATAGTGATGACTGTCTCCTTTTGTTATGGCAGCCAACGAACATGAGCGACAAACGTCAGGCCTCGTGTATGTCTGGAAATACTGGAATTGTTAACGCGTGAGTTAATGCTCTATTATGAATAGTTATTCACCATTATTTAGGATAAGGGCAGCATAGAAAGATGAGTATCATATTATGACGTCCACTGGTAAAGACGTCTGCGCAAGATAGGTGCACCTGTTTGAAACAACTCATAAAACACGCGAACAGATGTACAAACCGCTGGAATCTTCCCCACAAACCGTAGAAAGTCTGCAGGAGATTCGAGTGTGCGCACGTCGTCTTATAACTTCGTCAAAGCAAGGATGCAGTGGTCAAGGCATCACGCCAAAAGCACTGGTGGTGAAATGTACTGTTTATAGACGAATCACGTTTCCACCTTTCGCATTCAAATGGGAGTCAACATCCGAATCGTCGTCGGCTTGAACGTTACTTTGACGCCTGAGTTGTAAAGAGAAACCGTTTTGGCGGCGGGTCACTGATAGTGTGTGGGGATTTTACATTTCGCCATCGTACTCCTCTTCCTACTGTTGACGGTAACTTGAATGCTGCAGGTTACCACGACCAGATCCTTTTGTCGTCTATTGTCGTCCCTTTGATGACGGTAACTTGAATCCTGCAGGTTACCACGACCAGATCCTTTTGTCGTCTATTGTCGTCCCTTTGATGACGGTAAGTTGAATGCTGCAGGTTACCATCACCAGATCCTTTTGTCGTCTATTGTCGTCCCTTTGATGACGGTAACTTGAATGCTGCAGGTTACCATCACCAGATCCTTTTGTCGTCTATTGTCGTCCCTTTGATGACGGTAACTTGAATGCTGCAGGTTACCACGACCAGATCCTTTTGTCGTCTATTGTCGTCCCTTTGATGACGGTAACTTGAATGTTGCAGGTTACCAACACCAGATCCTTTTGTCGTCTATTGTCGTCCTTTTGATGACGGTAAGTTGAATGCTGCAGGTTACCAACACCAGATCCTTTTGTCGTCTATTGTCGTCCCTTTGATGACGGTAACTTGAATGCTGCAGGTTACCACAACCAGATCCTTTTGTCGTCTATTGTCGTCCCTTTGATGACGGTAACTTGAATGCTGCAGCTTACTAACACCAGATCCTTTTGTCGTCTATTGTCGTCCCTTTGATGACGGTAACTTGAATGCTGCAGGTTACCACGACCAGATCCTTTTGTCGTCTATTGTCGTCCCTTTGATGACGGTAACTTGAATGCTGCAGGTTACCACGACTAGATCCTTTTGTCGTCTATTGTCGTCCCTTTGATGACGGTAACTTGAATGCTGCAGCTTACCAACACCAGATCCTTTTGTCGTCTATTCTCGTCCCTTTCCTGCAGCGCCATGGCCCCGGCCACATTTAAACAGAACAATGCTCGTCCTCATACGGCTCGGGTGACAGAAACAAGACGATTGGCCCACACATTCATCTAATTTAGCGCCTACTGAGCACTTTTGGGACGTCATTGACTCAGGCTTTGGACGGCAGCGACACCAGGCAGCAAAGCATTCCTTACTTGTCTCGTGACTTCAGTGAGACGGAGATGCACAGAAACATTCAACTCTCATGTAGACACACCCCTTTCTGAACTTGTTAAACTCCGTTTTGACCGTTCTTCTATTTTCTGTCCTAGAGAACACGTTTGCCACATGACTTGAATAACCATTTTTGTCTGCCCATTGCCAATGAGTTAATCTTTGACCATGAATAGAACAAAAGACAATATGTATTAAAAGATGAAAACACGATATATTTATGTCTATGCGCAGTTACTTTGTTGAATATGTTAACTGTTCATGAAAATGCTTCAATAACAACAGCTTCACACTCTTAGCACCATGGATTAAGCAGAATTGGGTAAACATATGAAGTGATGTTTATTGCAACTTATTCGACGTTACCAGTGTAGATTTACTCTAAATCTTGTGTTATTATATTTAACCTAAAGTAATATTACGAATCCCGAAGGACCAGCCATGCTCTGTTTTCATGTATAAGCATAGCTCGATTCCATAGAGCGGAATAACCTGGAGCAGTGAATAGCAATAAGTGGCCTTCTGTCAGAGCAGCTCCTGTTAAGATGACCTATTTTTCCGGTTTACGAGTCTTTACAATGGGCAATTTTCAAACTTGTCGGTCTGTGCTAGTCCTACACCAGCCGCTCCGGTCAAGCCTTAAAAATCCGCATTACCGCCTCTTGTCCTTTTTCGATTAGAAGTCTGGGAGAAAATTAACTGTCATGGGTTATTCCGCAATACAAGCTTTCTCATAAGTGACTGGATTTGGTGAATACTATTCACAGACGTAGTGAATTTAATCACATTCGCCTAAATGGTGTTTATTACGAAAACGGAGTGTTTGCCCTGGCGGTGACATCTGTGTGTATGGTCAGAGAAATCGGAGCAATTTAGGATGTTGTTGCCTTGTATGGTTTCAACTGGTGCATACTGACAATTACTTCAATGCAGTTCACTGCAAGACAAGCGCCAAACCATTTCGTTTTATGTGATTTTGTTGTCTGTGTTGAGTGCTAACGTCCGATATGTAAACTGTAGTAATAAATATTTTGAAAATTTAATTATGGGTTTCATTTCTTGTTATGTTGGAATGGTGTTGGCGTTGAAGTTTTTGAATGTCCTTGTAAGGAATGTGTATCCTCATTTCAGCTGTGTTCTCACACACGCTGACTTACAAGCTACTAAGTACTCGTGTCGTCGTAATTCGTGGAGATCTCACAGTATGTTCGTGAACAGTTTGAAAATATTATCTGCCTCTCACCTTTAATTATACACATTAATAATGCCACATTCGTGTCAATAAAGGCAGTTCTGCAGTTGAACTCTTTTGTGTGGCGTATTTTTATCCTGTGTATAAATTTTGGGCTTTTGTTGGAAGACTAATGACTGTTCTCACATCCTATGTATCACTCCGCATTTGTACAAATAGAGAAACAAGGCAACTTAATAGCGCTGATTGGAGGCTTAACTGTGTACATTTTCCAACTTTGCATTAATGGGAAAGACAGAATCTTCTGCTGGTGACCCAGTAGTGTCCACTTAAATAAACTGGAGTAAAAATTTCGTTTGTTTCTCGTCTCGAACGAACAGATATATTTATCCCTATACTTAAATAAATTTGATATTTATTAGTCATTATCTTAGGGTGAGTGTAATTTTCTACTATTCAAGCATTTACGTTAGAATGCGGTAAAGTGACAAGTTACCGGTTACCGGTTACTTGTTACCATTTTCCAATTACCACACTGTTGTCGTTTATCTGGTTTCACTGTTCACGCTATAAATCTTTATACTCATTACAGGGTCACGTGGTTACCGGTAGACTTTTCTTATTTTCAGTCTGTGTTATATCAGCTGACATTTATTGGACAGCGCTGGTTTCCTCTACGGCCGTACGTGGGAAGATCTGCAGCAACCTAAGGATGGCCTTAGGCTTCGGATGATCGTATAAGTAAAATATTATTGAGTACGGCGTAAAACATCAAATAAATAATTAAATAAATATTGGAGTGCGTCCGAACACAGTTATAGCATCACAAATTGTTTGAACATTGCAATTATTGACCTGAAACATCCATATTGGTTGACGGCTGGTATAAGAATGCCTGTTCCGACGCATAGATTCATTTGTGGTACTTGACACAAATACATCCATACCAATGTTGGGCTTAACGTCTAGATGCGACACTATTCAACGCACAACAAATAACTCGGCTATGGCTATTTGAAACATGTTATATATATTACAATATAAGTATATATATATATTTCACTGACAATATGTTTGACAAGTTGCGTTATTCCATCGTGAGTGTAGAGAAATCACTCCATACTGGCATTTGCAACTCAACACAAGGATGTGATTTTGTAGCATCTGCTGACACCAGGTTAGTTTAAAATCAAATCAACAGAGGCACCTGTTGATGTGGATTATAAATAACACACGACGCTAGATGGTGCATTAGGTCATTTATTTGATTGGTGTTTTATGCCGTACACAAAAATATTTCACTGATACCCACGACGGCCAGCAGTATTGTGGGAGGAAATCTGGCGAAACCAAGAGAAAACCCACGATCATCGGCAGGCTGAAGAAGATTTTTCCACGTACGGCTGAAGAGGAGGTCAGCATGAGCTGGATTTGACACTCACAGCAACTGCATTGTTAGACAAACAACCACATTTGGTGAGCCAGAAAAGGCATTAGTTAGACAGCGAGCGCATTGGTTTATGGGCTCTTGGGTCATTGCGCCGCGCTGGCGTGCTAACCACCTCCGCCACGGAAGCCCTTGGTGTCTGGCATGCACAACGGTATCCACAGGATTGATATTAGCCTCTATATTATTTTGTTTAATAGCTTACAATTAAATCAGTTTTAAAGATCAGTTTTTAATATTTGGATTTGGGTGAATATTTCCAAACAAATCGATGGACGGCTATCAGGACGCTCGTTGAAGTTGTTGCCTGTTACTATTTGAAGCATACGAATGGAATTAAATGTATAGCAGAAGTAATCTAAAACAATAAATTCAGGCAGATAGTGGTCTGTTCGCCTTCCACTCTGATAGATCAATAATCTTTGTCTCTGTTAGGTGTCAGTGTATAATGGACAATATAATTACTGTCGTAGAATTTAGACATGATCTGATACAATTTGCTACAGGCCTGTTTGTTTTGAATAAAGCTGTCCCTGTAACGTGTATGGATGGCAAGACTGCACTGGGTTAAAAAAAGCAAAACTTTCACCTACATGTTGTCCTAGAACAGATTAGAAATGGAATAACCAAGAACAAAACACTTCGTCCTACCAGTATTTAATCAAATTAAATTCAACCAAGGAAACTCCAACATGTTTAGAATACTGGCACGATTCATGATCTAATCAGTCCCAATGCAATTTTATTTTCTCAAATAAACATGTAAATTTCTTCCTCTTGTGAGGTGTCTTGTAATCATATGATATTTTTGGCAAAAAAATGTCTGATAAATGTACAACACAGCAATTTTTGTGTGTATCTAAAAGTCAGAGGCACTATCCAATAGGGCTACTGAAGATGTGATATACTATGCACTGAGAAAAAATGGAAACTGTACAGAATGTTTTGAATACGATCGGATATCGATGTTGGGTACGTCCATCCTCCTGAATGCCACTAGGGAACCGATGTATAATTTGTTTGCTAACTATAATTTAAATTTCCCATCGCATTCCCAAAGCATGGAAATGTGATACATAGATACTAAATGTATGACTAAACTCAATATGGACAGTGCCTATTGTTCATTAGTATACAAAGCAGTATGAGTTATATACCGTGTGCATGCCTTCACTCTGTATGTTATTCTATGGACGTTACACTGGAGAAGAGATGTGGGGTCATTGAAAACAGTATAAATAAGGACATACAGAAGAGAGAGTAAGACCAGAACATCGTCCCAGGACCCAAGCTTTTATGGAGAGTGAATATGACAGCATAAAGAACGAAGAAGAACGACACATGGCAACTGATTTCTTCAGGGCTTTCTCCACGAAACACCGTCTTGTGCAAGTTAGTTTAGTTCAGACACCTAGTGCCTATATAACACGCAATAGGCGCTGTAAGTACGGTATTTTAACGTTCTACATGTCCGTTATTACATTTCAGTTATTACAAGTAATCCCGGTAGGCAGTCACGTCAAATGTTCCTTAATGATGAATCTGAATTAAGCTCGAGATTTAAAAACAATGACAAATTATTCAATAACATCAAGGTCCTATTTGTTTCTAATCTTCCCTCGTTTCACAGCTTGCTATACAACAATTATCTGTATGTTTAACGGCCTAAAGTCTTGCAAATAAAACGTGTGAAAACACCTATAAACATGTCCATCAAAACTGCGCCAGTCTAGCCATACCTCGTACTTACACAAAAGCTAAGCCAGTGGTAATACAGACACTGTAAATGTAGACAACAACTAGAAAATGTATATGTGAATGACAAATACCAAATCAACCCTTCTTTTTCGGTAAACAGACGTGTTACTAAAATATCTAACTTTTGTGTCAAATGATTGGAAAATTAAATCTGTCACTTTAACCGAACTTTGGCATTTTAACGATGACATTAACTATTAAATTCTGTACAGACGAGCTCGGCATACAATTAAGTGTGAACATTTATTATTACTTCAAATATATTACAATAACTAATGTCACAAAAGTACGTTTAATGTAAAGTTTGTGACGGCCAGGAATGTTTCAACTTTTGCATGACCTTGACCTATGGATCAATCTTCGTCAAAAGTTATTATGTTCGTTACCTTAGTGTAGCGATACTATGTGCCCCCCCCCCTCCCCACCACGCAAAAAAAAATATATAAATAAATGAATCAAAGGCGGAATCGGTTCCATTGCTGATAGTTTTGGAGAAATTGCGACTATTATTCCGTATTATTCCTATTAAGATTTCCGTAGATTGTACTCATAGTTTCCTGTGGTGGGTGGGGCTGTAGTTTTTTTTCTACTCAGTGAGTGGTATCATATTGGATAGAAGCCTTCAAATTTCCATTATACACAGGTATTTGTGAAAACCTGTATGCTAGTGCCTATTTCTTTAATTGGAATTTTACGCCGTAGTCATGAATATTTCACTGATACGAAGATGGCCAGCATTTTCGGTGAGAGAAAACCGGCCAGAGTCGGCAGGAAACCCACGACCATTCGCAGGTTGCTGGAAGAACCTCCCACGTAGAAAGAAAGCCTGCAGGGTTCGGAGCTGAATCACGATAGCATTCAAGTTTTATACAGTTTCGCAAACCGCAACACCTGGGTTGCAAATGTTCACGTACTTTGCGTTATTCTAATTCTAATATGGAATATAGGAACATATTATGATAATGATGTAAACGACAGCGACAATGAACATCCCATCTGTTTACACTGACAAATATTCAGCGAAATATACCCGCAAACCAATGTGCTACATGTCATAAGCACATAAAAACTATCCATCAAACGCTGCCCGGGGAAGTACACTCTTGATGTTAAATACACGTGTCTGTGAAAGGGGAGACAATGATGAAGCACGACGAAGAGGCCATAGAAAATAGCTGCATTCACAGATTGTCATGCCCAAAATATGTCTCCCTTATGAATGAACTATAATCAACTCTTCCCTGCCTCTGGCCATTGGTAAAGCAAATCCAGCCCATCAACAATAATAATTGTATCACACGTTGGTTATAAGTCTACCAATGAATTATGGCCTGAACAGTCTGTTTAATTGGATTACTAAAATAGGTTTAATCATTATTTTCAATGACACACATTATATCGCTCATGTTCAGGTGAACCAAAACGTACACAACATGTTTAATTCCAAACCTAAAAATACTTATATTTAAAATAATAAATAATAATAAATGAATAAATACATATGCTTAAATGTCACACTTTAAATTTCAAAAGCCAGCCGGTGAATTATGGAATGAACATTCGGGTTAATGGGAATACTAACATAGGTTTAATCGTTATTTCAATGACACAGCTTACATCGCTCGAGTCATTTTTGCGTAAAAATAAACGTGCACGTCTTGTTTACTTCCAAAACCTCTCTATTCAAGAAAGCAAAAAATAGACATGAAAGGAATGGAAGATTATACGAAACTAAAAAGCATTACGTAAATAAGATTCGAAAAGGTATTTTGGGGTTGTTTTGCTACATATTATGATGAGCTAGTATTGAAAGTATTCTTTGATAAAATCAAACACCAATGATGCATTCAGATGATTGGTACTTGGAGTGTACTGGGTAGGACATTCTTGTTTGAACCGTTTACACAATGGACGCAGTCATTCCTGTAGCCGTTCTCTGCATCTTCCGTATACATGTAAAAAGACTAGGTTCCGAACCACACAGAGAAATATGAAAGTATTTCGTTCTAAGAACGCCATTTTAATATTTCGTAACAACAAATTTAAGATGATCGCCATTTTAGATGGCGACACCCCCCCCCCCCCCCCTCACACATACACACACACATTAAGCATGGCCACGTAGACTTTGCCAATGTGCACGAATGTTCTTCACAATCCTCTCTGTATTTCAATTCTTTGACCCCGTTCATGGAGACCATATTAGATTTTCAAATTACTCTATCCAAATTGTACAATGTATATTTAAAAAAATGGCAGAATTGTTGTCGAATTTAGACTGACTTTTGAAAACAAAGTCTTTCACCACAGGCACGGTATCCTCTTGTTTGAACGATTGAGTATATCGTGGTTTTAATTTATTTTCCCCTACGATGTATAGTTTTTCTTTAACTGGCAGTTAAAGCTCATTTTAGTGGCATTTTTCAAATGCCACGTGAGCGGACACCTTACTTTATTTATTTATTTGATTGATGTTTTACACCACACTCAAGAATATTTCACTTATACGACGGTGGCCAGCATTATTGTGGGTGGAAACCGGGCAGAGCCCTGGGGAAACCCATGACGATCCGCATTGATCATGACCATGATCAATGAAATTAGCTAAAAATTAAGTCCAAAAACTGCTTGAAATGCTTAAATACACACATTGTCTGGTCCTAATTGACGTTAGGTTTACAAATCTGTAAGAATTATTTTTTGAGTTTTCAGGTTATGACCAAAAACCCAGAAAAATATGAAGTATGACGCAACTCCTGCACCTCCAGCGTACATACATACAAAAATTGACAAAACCTCTTATTCAAAAAAACAAGGGAGCTTCATGCTAGCGGCCACCTGTTCAAATCCAGTTCACTCCCGTCAGTCTTTGTTGTTTATTCATTTATTTACTTGATTGGTATTTTACGCCATACTCAAGAATAGACGGCGGCCAGCATTATGGTGGGTGAAAACCTGGCACAGCCATCCGCAGCCATCCGCAGGTTGCTGGCAGGCCTTACCACATACGGCCGGAGAGGAAGACAGCATGAACTGGACTTGAACTCCTGGGCCATTACGCTGCGCTAGCGTGCTAACCAACCTAGCCACGGAGGCTCAGTTGCCATAACATGGTCAAAACGGGAGAAAGTGGATTCTTCGGCACTTAACGATTGGCTTGAGATTGTCAAAAAGAAGGTTAGTTTAATTATAAACCGTCTAGACATTGATGCTCTACCTAAAATTAAACAGGTTCTGAAGGATCCCTCTGTGCAAGAAACACTCGCTGACTTTCATTGTAAATTTGTCATCACTGGAGCAGACAAGGCTTCTCAATAATGTCATCTTTAATTGCAAGAATTATTATTATCAAATTCTTGTTCAAGAGCTATGTGCATCTACAACGACAACCACGTATTCTCCTACTACATGAACTCTGGAGGAACTATTTAACCAACACAAAACCGTTCTTAAAGAAAGGCGCATATGTATACCTACCCGTCATACAGAAATACCACAACTTTACTGGATTCCTAAAATGCATAAATCCCCATACAAGGCTCGATTTATCGCGGATTCAAGAAGCTGTACTACCAAACTCTTTTCAACCCTACTTACGAGAGCGTAACAAGAACTAAAGTCATTTTGGAAAAAGTATTGTTGTGTCATAACAAAAAAAATTCAGGTGTCAACTGCATGTGGATTTTTAACAATTCCAAACGTCTTACAGAAGAACTCGATGTTCATATGCATATACCGTACAAAGACATATGCACATGGGATGTGTATACTCTCTATACTACGATTTGTCACAAAGATCTCATTGAAAGAATATCGTCATTGTCTCGGTGTATACTAAAACAGGTCACCGTTACATTAACGTCAGAAGCAATAAGGCTTTCTTTAGTTCTACTCTTTATAATGTTACCACTCATGCCATGTTACATTAATTATTGAATTACTTGAATTTCTCATTAATAACATCTATGTGAAATTCGGAAATACCATTTACCAACAGTGAATAGGTATTCCAATGGGTACCATTTGTACGCCTCTTTTACCTGTTTTCATATGAATACTATATGACTATATGCAGAAATTACTTAAAAGTAATATCTTTAAACCTCGATCCTTTTCATTTACCAAGCGGTATATTGATAATCTACTGGCGTTAAATAACCCCCATATTGCTGAAGCCGTGAAGGAAATCTATCCGCCTTCATTGGATTTAAAGGAGACAACAGATAGTCCTGATGGTACATCTTATTTGGATCTATATCTGTACAAAGACGAACACGGTCTCCTTTCACGCCGCCTTTACGACAAAAGGGATAATTTCAATTTTGATGTGCTAAATTATCCTTATTTAGATAGCAATATACCAAAGGGCCCTGCATATGGCATATACACATCTCGCCTTGTAGCATTTGTCAGATCTTGCGTTAATTGTGATGACTTTAATCTGCGTCACAAGTTGCTAGTTCAAAAACGACATGTAGTTTGTCAAGGATACTCCATCAAACGCCTTCATTCTAAGTTTCTCAAATTTTACTCTCGTTGGCAGGTATGGACAGAGCGTTCGGAATCTCTGGCGAGCTGCATTGCGATCAACCACATAGACGGCGCTGTTATCCCTATGTACATATCTATCACGTACATGGTATTTAACAACATAGATGAGATCTTTACATATTAACGGGGAAGACGTAATCATCCGTTACTTTTGAATCACAGTCTGATCGGTTAGGGTCTGTAACGCTCGTCATTTTTAAGCTGTATCTAATACCGCTTAATCTGGGGTCAGGGGCCGTAAAGGTAGCCATGGTCATTACATCAGCATAATACCTTTATGAACAGTTGCAATTAAAGCGCGACTGAGATACCTGTATAATTATTTGACCTGGAGCTCATTCGTGGACTACGAATTTGAAATTATGGATATGGAATTCATGCCTGGAATATTCATTGTCTGCCCGACATCATTGAAAACTGATGACCGCTTCTCTCTTGTGTGTTACCGGCTTTATTTCTTATTTGTATAATTTCTTACATACCCTTGTCTTTGGGAGTTAGTGTTAAACGTTGTTTTGGAAATGGATCTTGCGATTATCGACTTGGAACGCCTTACGGACTACGAATGGTATATGAATGTCGGACTTCATGTTTATTTACAAGTGAATTATACTTGTGGTAAAACTTAAAAAGCTTACAGTGAAAGTCTCTGATGGATTAACGTTGACACTAGTTTTTTCATTAGTATTTGTAAGGTAAGGCAGTCAACATGTTGTGCATATGTCATATAAACACAAACTATTCAGCGGTTGTCTTTTTGAAAATAAATGAAACTACAACTGCATGCGTTATACGGCTTCCAAGTGCTCTGTACACAGCTTTTACCGTCCACTTTCTAAAACTATGATATTCTCTTGCCACAGTAATCATTTTCAGGATGTGTCAATTTCAAAAACAATTTTAGCCTTTGAGTTTTGGTTGTGAAATCTAAACCATAAGCAGAAGCATAAAATGTGCATTTCACTTACGTAACTTTTTTCCTCATAATGTAACTATAATATTACTATGGCTATAATAAAGAAACTGTACTTTTACATGTAGTGCTAGATATACAGAAAAAAAGCTGTCCACGTTGTGACGATAGTGCGTATCTCGTCTCATAAAGAATGATACAAAGGATTAAACGGGATTTTGGTTCGTGAGTTTATGTTTCCAAAAACTCTTAACACACCAAAAGCCAGTTGTTATCGATTTTTCTTGGTGTTACATAACAGATAGATTGGCTTTTGCGAAATAATGAAAGAGATCGTGGAGTCAGAAGTGGAAGCACCCAGTATAAGCAGCATTAAATGAACCACCAAACAAAGTGTGTGCAAAAACGATGTTTTTCTCAATGAGGGTGTAATATCACACCACAGCATGCCTACAGGGTTCGACAGATCATAAAGGAAAAATCTAATAGCCCTAAGTGGCATATGGCTAAAAATTAATAACATTTCCCGAGCATTAAACTCTGTCATTTTGGTACAGGGAGTGAAACGCTTTGATATACATGAAATCAGTACTGTTTATTCAGAAGTACAAGTACCCAGGTGTTTGGCATACTCAGCAATTAGGATTTCTATATCCCGTCCTCTCATAGAACAGGAGGTGAATGCTGCTAAAGTAAATGGAATGAATAGCCATCAATACAAAAGTATTTACTTTGGAATTACTTCAGTAGAGAATTAAGAGGGAAAACTTTTACGTGGGTAGAAAAAAGTCATTTTTGTGCTATTTACAATATGTGATTTTTTTTGCCTTTTTTGGTATATTACTAATAGTATTTATCATCATAATTATTTTCATCTAATTGTTTTCCAGCCATGCTGTTAGGGGCTGTGTAAAATAACACTTTAGGCATCCACGTGAACAGTGTAAATAGAACTCTGAGTGAGGTAAATGATAGGGGGACGTATTCCACATGTTACATCTGGCCATTTGCCAACCACAATGTATCATCCTGTCGTCACTGTTCTGGATTTAATGTCCATGCTGTGGTCCTTTATTTTGGTATATATGCATTGTTCCAGGCGTCGATGCAGACATTTGTATACCAACCGTTAACTATCGTGGGCTTCTCACGTGTATACTCAGAGACCAGTTTTCGAAATAACATTAAAAGAATCCACCCAGTCACCACAAAATAAGAAATAAAGACGGAGCAATGTAAAGCCGTGCACATCAGGAATGTTGCATGCAGGCACCTAAATTTAATCGCTATTTAAACCGTACAACATGCTAAGTTATCAGTCTTGGTGAATCAAAAAGACGTACGTCGATTGCGGTGTCAACAATTCAACTTGGCGACTTAATTCAGCACATTGCTGGAACAGCCTTTATAGTTCCGGTTAAAGCGGAGTTACACATAACTATGATTTGTTTATTTTATTCATTTATTTATTTTATAGGTATTTTAGCCGATCTTAAGAATATTTCATTTGTACGACGGCGGCCAGCATTATAGTGAGAGGAAAACGGGCAGACCCCGGGGTAAACCCACGACCATGGACTTGAACTCATATCGACCGGATTGTTGAGAGGTTCCTGGGTCATTGCGCCGCCCTGGCGAGCTACCCCCACTCCCCCCACCCCACCCCCGCCCCCACCCCTCGACTGCGATGAAGAAAGCGCCTAGGATTCAGGACAATCAGTCAATATTTACTTACAGGAGAATTACACTTGCTGAAAAATTTATGGAACTTTCAGTGATGATGTTTGATATAATATCTTTGAAACATTAAATCTTGTAGTCATAGGTTTTGACGTAAACTGATCGGTTTAGTTATTTCCTTTGTGTATTAGGCATTGAGACTTACGCTTCTATTTGTCCACCTGGGTTACTAAATCTCTTTAATCGGACAGAAAAGTAATGTTATCTAGATATTTGTGACAACATCAAAATTCTAGAGAGACTAGATGATTTTAATATCAGCCATAACAAAGCAAAATCAGTTACTAGTATGGTTAGAAATCCACATAAAATACAGGTTAATATGTTTAATACGCCTTAAAATATTTAATTATTACATACCTGGAACTTTCACCTAGTAACAGTGAAGTTTTGACATTCGATCAAGACATTTGAAGCCATACTTTGAATAACGTGCTAACACGCTAGGAATAGAAAACAAAATTGTTTTAGAACGTGAAGTGCCTATTTTGTTTACCAGTTATACGCGTAAGATTTCTAGGTTAGTCGCTATTTACGCCAAGCTAAAGTCCTGTTCATTTCAACCCCCGCGCCAGAGCGTGTAGAAAACCAATGCTCAGCGCCAACTAACTGACATATCCTTTGACGTAAACTAAAAGACGAGTTGTCAGGGAATGGTTTCGAACCCACGGCATAATCGATGAAGAGTTGGTTGGCTAGCCAACTTTTGGTAATTCAATTAAAGACCACACCTCGCGTTTTTTTAGACACCTTATTTACATAAACCCGTTACAATATAAGGTTCGCAAAACAATTGAAAACGTAATTATCCTGTCATTTAGCTGGGGAAAATTGATTTAGGTGAGAGACTGCCCGCTACTTTTTATTCTGCGGTTGCTAGCTGTGCACAGGTGAGATTACGCACCAGCGCAATGCCTTGGAGGCATAAAGTAAAACAGCGGTCGGTTTCATTGTACTGCTTAGCCTGAACTATCCCATATCATAGCTCGATCACAGTTTCCGGCCCATCGCATTTGCTGACAGTCAGCCAATGTTGAGCAACGGTTAAGCTAACCTACTTGCAGGAGACAAAATATGTGTATTGGGTGAATGCCCTTGCATTCGCTCACTGTGCATCCCTCGTCCAGCAGCTGGGATATAGAGCCAGGGCTAAGCTCTGAATGTTTGGTTCCGAGTCCTCGCCAAGTAACCGCTGATTCAACTTACTGCCGTGATTCGCACAGACCGACATCTGCACGTCAAGTCGCATATGCAGATGATTTTTCATCGAGCTGAGCCGCATCTAAACACATTCGTCACAAAGGTAAAAGTTAGTGCATACCAGTGACAAATAGCTGCCTTCTGTACTGTCATAGGTGTGTTGGACTCGGTGAAGCTTCCTGAGGCACCGTACAAAATACAAACGACAGGAAGTCAAGGTTGTGGTTAGTTAACATCACATCGGTATGCGGTAGAATGGAGACAATTTTGGACAGAAAGGTAAGCAATAAAATATTTTTCAAATTTTTCTTTTCAAAGCTATTTTTTGGGTTACTTTAACATGACCTTCTACACACGCCGTACAGCAATATTTCTCGTAACATGTGTAAATTGCTATGTGGCATGCCTATTCGATCGTTGTCCGCTTCGACTTTATAGTTACGAAGAATTGAACGTCGAGTTTATACCAAAATAGAACCGACAACTGATATGAGCCTAAAACAATGAAGTTAAACATTCATGTCAGTATTGGATTTAAACCTGTCCTATCCACTATATACAAAACTGTTATTGTAAGCTTTCTTTTGTGAAAGTTAAACGAGTTGTCTGTGCGACATTCCAACGGTCTAACTCAACGGCAATGCGGGTAACAAGACTTTCACCAACCCGTAGTTAACGTAAACTCTATGGTGTGTGGTTAAATTTACCATTTCCTTACCAAACCGCTTTACAATTATACTTATATTCAAATTTCTAAAGTATGCAATACTTCACTACCAGAAAATGTCGCACCAAGCCCAACAACAGCAGCCTATCGCAAGAAATAAATGTATATTACGCGATTACAGAAAGCTTCCCCAAACAGAATTTTTTATTAGAAGAAACAATGTATTGTATACCTCACGGTTAATCTCTATTTGTATTGATATAGTGGGTACAGGAAAAACGCCTATCTACATTACATGGGAATGATAAGCAGGTTTCACCATACATCACAGAAATGGAGGGGGGGGGGGGCCTCCATGGTTCGCGTGCCAGGCGCGGCGCAGTGACCCAGAAGCCTCTTACCAGTGCGGTCGCCATGAGTTCAAGTCGAGCTCACGCTGGGTTCCTTCGACCGTACGTGGGACGGTCTTTAAGCAATCCGCGGGTCTTCCACCATAACCTTCCTCCCACCATAATGCTGGCCACCGTCGTAGCCGTGAAATATTCTTGAGTACTGCGTAAAACAGAAACAAAAAAAAAATTACATCACTAAAGAAAAACTGGTGGAGTATTTACAAAATCAGCCATTTGTTTTAAATAAAGTGGACTGATTATCATAATATTAATCATATTATTAGTTATTATCAGCATTTTGTGTACTTATATAGACAAACGACGTTGAATACAGTGCAATTAACATTAAATATAAGCGTCAAGCCCGACATTCGTATACTATTCTGTAAAGGGCGTTCCAAGTCGATAATCGCAATACCCATTTCCAAAACACCGTTTAACACTAGCTCCCAAAGACAAAGGTATGCAAGAAATTATACAAATAGGCATTAAGGCATATTTAAAGATAATTCTGCTAATGTCATGATGATAGATGGGAAGGGTTCAAGTTACTGCTGTTTAAGCATTTACAGGAGCAGTCAGAATACAATTTTAACTGATATAACTTCATAAGGGGCTTATTGTCTGTGAGAACAGTGAACACACAACAGCACATTGGGTAGATCCAGGGCAGCAACAACGGTGCGATGGTCACACGTAAAATACATGTGCGGTCCCTTGTCAATTTATCTGAGTGAGGGTTTTATTCTAATTGTTCATGTAAATGCATAAATAGTAACAATTTACACGTCACCTAGCACCATGGCTTGAGCGGAATTTGGTAAAAAAAATACAGTGATAATTATTGTAATTTATTAGACGTCACTGGTCTGGAATTACTCAGAATGCTGCAGTGCGAGCTGACCATTGTAATCTTTGAAAGCCGTGCTCACAGCTGTTGCTAGGAACTGAAACGGATGTACTATCAATCACCTCGTTGCTTAGGAACAATATACATACCGCCAGACTCATTTGTCACTTATGATGACCACCTGGAATAGTTCATACTGAAAGGGGAAATGCAAATACCATCGACATTTGTGTAAGATGCAATTAATAGTGCATTTGAGCCTTGGGTGTTGAGTTGACAGGTCAAATACGGACCACATTATATTTTAATTAAATAAGTCTACTGATCCATGACACAGGCAGCAGGTGAAGGCTTCTGTGACGTTCCAGATGACCGTCTTTTTACTCATGTCTTATATTGAACATTTACCACAATTATTCCATCACTGAGGGCGGATTAATTGTTTTCTCGTTGCCACGCCCACTTGTCCTCCACAGTCTTGCGCGGCGTTAAGGAAGGAGACTCGAATTAAATCCGGTATCGGATGAGCTAAAAATCAGTAATATTGGCATTTGTCTTCCTTGATACTCTTCAGAAGGGAGTTGGTCGAGTATTGATCAGGCCGTTTTCAGTATATTTTTATCTGATAGGATGGTCACGTCTTTGAGGTTGGGCTCTATATCTCGTTGTTTAATCAGTAGTGTGTAGGCCATGTTTACATTTTTATCATACAGCACCATCTTCTGCGAATCCACACAGCCCGCTCAGTCTTCTGCTGTTTGACAGGATTTACGTACTTAAGCAACAACTACTTGTATTACTCTATACGTATCCTTACAGATGACAAACACAACATTGTCGAAGTAATGAACGGTCGGACATGCGATTTCTTAGTGTTTCAGTTTTTATTCTGCATTATGCTGAACTACAAGTTTTTCCTTGGGCTTAGTACTTTGTGATACACAGCGATATCCATAAATCATCAAGTGCACTTAAGGCCACTTAAAGAAGGAAGTTGTGTTGGATTTTCTTAAAGTGGAACGCCAATAAATATTTTTGATTAACGAAACTTAATAATCCTGCATAATACAGAAAATGGATATATTTAAGTTCACGCACCCAGAACATTTCTTGTACCATTCGCTTTACAAACCTAACCTTCTTCCTAATTTCTTTTTTATTCAACAACTAATAGTTCTTTGGTGGTTTGTGTTTAAAGTTGTTTTAGAAATTGGCATTGTGAGCATTGACCCAGAACGTCCAGTATGGTTGACGATTTGCGTACGAATTTGTGAGTGCCCATTGATCAATTGTTATTTACTTATCACACTACTTTCTGATCTTTACTACACACGGAGGCGAGGGCGACATTGATTACGTGTATGTACTGTGTATGGTAAATAAGGATGGATGAAAGCGTTTTAAGGCGGACTCGTTGATAGTGCGCAGTGTCAATTATGGAAAGATGACTGTAACATTGTTACTGGCACGCCGTTTACATGTGCATTGTTTGCAGTGTAACGTAAGGAAAACCCGTCCTTAGACAAGAGATTTTTAGGTTCTCATGCTCGCAATGTTCATGGGACCCTGATACCAATGGGCGGCCTGAGAGGCCGTTTGGGTCTAGGGGCTGTATGATCATCGTATTGAATTAGATCGGCAACTTGGGTATATGAACAGCTGCAACCACAGCACAGCTGAGATACATCTGCTATTATCAAAAACATATATACTACATGAAGCATGGTACATGGTTTGAATACTAATTTCACTCATTCGACTGGAACATACCTTGCGTCGTTTCAACATCATTAAAAACCGATGCCTGCTTCTCTTTGTATCTTCCCCAAGATGGTATATACTTAGTTCTATGGTGGCTGGTGTTTTACGACGTTTTGAGAATTACGACCAATTACTGGGAATTGGCCTTGCGATTATTAACCTGGATCGTTTATCTTCGTGGACGCCGGGATGTGAATGTGTTTGGACGCATAAAAATGATTTACATTCGTCCAATTTTTGACCACCAGTATAATGTCCATATCTGTACATCAAGCATGGGAAAGCTTGTCCGCCACTTGCCACTGATGTGAGGGTTTTTCAAGGCACACCGGTTTGATCAACGCATAAAACAGGTATCCTAGTGAACAAATGAATCGGTTAATTACAAGTCATATGCTGTTTCATCACAACGGGAACTATAGTCTTGTGCGATTCAAGATTTACATACACCGCTTGTTTCTAATCTACAGTTGGCGTTTGTTAATATTTACAACCTTGGTTTTAGCTTTTTATATTTCTTCCACAGCCACCTGCTATAGTCAACGAGGAAATGCAGTTTGTGAAGGGTACATGCTGAAGACATTTTTTTAATTTGAGCAATGTACCGCGATGTGCATACGCTAACAACATCATGTAACGCTACTTCACCGGCTCAGGGTAACTCGGCAATGGTATTATACGCTATGTCACGAAGCTTGGAATTTTCTGAGGTCTGTAGCTTGCTGTCGAAGTTTAATCCAGGATGTACATTCTACACGATTTATGTCAGCCTTGTGCGGCGGTTTACCTAGCATAGCGATAGCTGTAGGCCTACTCATTAGCTAACACTGACTTCCTAGTCGCAAGACTTAACGATGATACTTTGACCTCTTTGTCAGTCAAAGTTAATAGTAACGTGGTTTAGTGGAAACAAAGCGCATATTTTCTCACCAAGCTTTATGGCACAGCTTTTGGAATGAGTTGGAGGGTTAATGGTGATGACTAACATCATGCAACAAATCTCACGGGCCGAGAATATACAAAGACAATACATGTACACGGTATGCAACAAATCTAATGGGCCGAGAATATACAAAGACAATACATGTACACGGTATGCAACAAATCTAATGGGCCGAGAATATACAAAGACAGTACATGTACACGATATGCAACAAATCTAATGGGCCGAGAATATACAAAGACAGTACATGTACACGGTATGCAACAAATCTAATGGGCCGAGAATATACAGTACATGCATCTCACAGGTCGAGAATATGTACACGTACCATCAATATGATTGAACTGAAGAAGTATGCCACAGGGAATCTATTGAAGAGGCCTGTACCAGCCTTTTTTGCTGTGAAATCATGAAGTGCATAAGTGTCCACAATAGCATGTATAAAGCACAGCGTGACACGTCAGGGTTTCAACGACATGGTTTGAAAGTCTAAACACCGAACGAGATTGTTGTAAAGCCATGCTTATATCAAAGCCTAAGTATTGAACGAGGTGGTTGTATACCATGGTTATGAAAAGTCGAATACAGAACGACGCGGTTGTCCATCCATGCTTATAAAAAATGCCTAGATTCTCAGCGTCGTTGTTATAAAACCATGCTTATAAAAAAACCTAAATAGGGTATGAGGTGGCTGCGCATCCATTCTTATAAAAAAATAAATTCAGAACGACGTGGTTGTGAATCCTTGCTTGTTAAAAACCCTAAATACTGGAAGACGTGGTTGTAAAGCAATGCTCATAAAGAAGCTAAATACTGAACGAGATGATTGTAAATCAATGCTTAGATAAAAGCCTAAATGGGAACGACGTGGTTGTACATCGATGCTTATGAAAGAACCTAAATACAGAGGGACGTGATTGTAAATCAGTGCTCATAAAAAAGCCTAAATATTGAACGACGTGGTTGTAAATCTAAGATTTCACAAAAGAATAATACAGAACGACGTGGTTGAAAATCAATTCTTATATAAAAAAGGCTTAAGTACTGGTCGACGTCATTGTAAATCCCTACTTATGCCTTAAGAGCGTAAATAAAAACGAGAAGTTTGTAGATCAGTAATTCTAACATATCAGACGTGAACAAGGTGGCTTTAACACATTGCAGAGAAGGGCATAACGGCTAAAACAATTTGATGGAAAATCAGGATGCCCCGTGCTCAAGTGTTGGACGTCTCCCCGCTGTGATTTATACTAGCATATATCCAGGCAAGAAATTCCTTCGTTCTTGACCGTACCGTAGAGCGTCGACATTGTACAAGATGGCTGTAACTGGATACTCCTTTATTCATCACTAATTGGTGGAAACGCGTTATTTCGTTGCTCAAGGCGGGTCGGAAAATGACTAAACCCGAAAGAGCGCAATGTCGATTTTCTCTGAAGACTTGTATGCGACGCTAAAACGGAAGACCACGTGAAATATTATGTAGGGTTAATTGTAGGAGAAACATCTGAGTGAAACAATTCTCCCCCCCCCCCCCCCCCCATCTACTCAAAACAGGAAACACTACACATCAGATTGTTTATATGTCATATATGAGTAACCCAAAACAATTCACTCAAAGCCACCTGATCGGCTACATATGACTTTTGCATATACATGCTAAGGTGATTTCACAAATTTGCAATAACCATTAATGCACACATGTGTACGGCATGAGCGTCGACATTGAACAAGATAGCTGTAACCGGATACTCCTTTAGTTCTCCTTAATTAGTGAAAACAGGGTTTCCAGAGAACAACTGGCGACAGTGGACAACGGACCAGACGTTAGCAGGCAATTACATGGTCCGTGTGAATATGACAATTATCAACATTTTCACTATCAGCGGACGGTGAAGTGGCATATTTACTGAACGCAAGTGACGTGTGACTTCATCAGTTTTCGAGGTCTTACTACGAATTATTTAACCATACAATAGCCGTCGGTATTATAAGTGAAAGAGGCTATAATAGCAGGGTATATCAGCGTCTTTTGGCAAGATACTAAGGCACTTTCCCACATGTGTCGTACAGATATGGTCACCATACTGCCGAAAACCAGTGTTGTTAACGAATGTTAGACTGAGTTAACTGCCGCCCTTGCCAACCGCATGGAAAGCATACATGTATGGGTTAGCAATGCTCATAAAATTAATTACTCTACTCGGATCCCCTTGGCGCAATTTATCGCTGATTTCTACGGTATATATGTCACTTTTCCAGATCTATATAAAAAGTAGTAAACATTGTTCAGATAAAAGTGTGTCAAAATGGAAGAAACCTGTATCCTGATAGCTATTTATTGCAATGTTCATAGTTAGCGGTCAGCTGAACAAATTCGTTTGTGATTATGTTTGGATATTTACCAGAAGTGTTTGCAATTTCGTCGTTGCCTTTTGGGACATTTGAGGCCGTACAAACCTCTTACCACAAACAAATATTTATACATGCAGCATATGACAAGTTTCTGTGGGTAGAAATAGACAAATTCTCCGCCCATCTTCCCAGTCCACCAGACATAACGTGCTAATAGAACAGCTCTGACGGGCACCTAAGAAACCTAGACAAAAATTACTGCCACTTTAGTCACTTTAACTTCAATTAGTGAAGATCTGAAGGCGTGATAACGCTAATTAGTGTTGAAAACAGACTGGAAGGGATTGCATATATCCATATGTTTACCTAGCTCGAACACTTATAGGTGATACTTGTCACATTTACCGTTACCTGGCATAGATACCCAGCTGTCACTGGCGGGCAGGGTTTATGAATCAAATACGAACTGGAATTTCACAGCAACGTAAACAATCCCAGTAGACAGTGTTAAGCGTTCGGCGTTACCGACGCCCTGCATGAATTCTGAACTGGTTAATCCCGAAAACATTCATAACTCGTTTGTGTTGCCGTCTGTTTTGGCTGTTAGCAATAGTATGACTGGAAGACTAGAAAATGTGAGCGTGATGGCTAGATGCCTAGAGGACAAAGAGTAAGCAAAGCAGATTTTACCAGACGGCGATTTTATGGTAAACTGAGGGCGAGTTTGGGTCTGTTGTACAAAGGTGAATAGGTTTAGGGTTGGACAAATCGTTATTAATGGAATTGGTTCATTTTGACGCAAGGACATTCAGATTAGTTTACGTGACATATGGTCTGGAACACACGGCCTCAATGTTCAAGGCGACGTTGTAAGTGACTCAGCTAGCTAGAGCGCAATGGAGATTTTCCTTAAAGACTTTCGTCTGCGACGCCAAAACGAAGGAAAATATTAAGGCATCATAAAATATTGGTTATAGCAAATTGTAAGAGAAAGTGTTGTGTGAAGTACCTATCTCTTATGGGCTATGACTACCTAAGGGCCCAGGAGAAACAAACTGTTACCATATGTAAGACAATTTCACACACATTAAACCACAAGCACTCACACACTCACATTTTCCCACACAGGCCCTATAGATACTGGCAACATACCGACAAAAGGCATGTGTCTTTTAGGCCACACAAAGGTTGTCACCAAATCACCACATACTGCACTGCAAATCCTCGAAGTCTGCGCCCAAGGACACGGCTGAACAGGCACCTCACGTGTCCTAGCAACTGAAACATGTTGATCCCTTTCCCTATGTTTCGTCTCAAGGTGATGCTGCATTGAAAGCATACAAAGGCCAATATTACTCTACTTAGATGCACTTGGCGAAATTTATCCCTGGGTTGCACCGTATTCATGTCGCATATCCAGGTCTATAAAACAAACAGTATTCTTCACATAAAACTACGAAAAATTAAGGAATCTTGTATTTTGAAAGCTATTTTATTGCGCCGTGCAATATATTGCCACAAGATATTTTTACATATTTACCAGAAGAGTTTGCAATTTCGTCGTTGCCTTTCCGTACATTGGAGGCCACACAAACCACTTACCACAGAAAAATACCTCTAGCATATGACGCCATCCTAGGGCAGAAATAGACAATTTCCCAGCACATCTTCCTGATCGTGCAGGTTGAAACGGTTTGCCCTGCATTAGGGAAACCCGAACAGAAATTTAGCCCCTTAACCTGCAATTATTGATGATGGGACAGCGTGATAACGCCAATCAGTGTCGAAAACAGGCTTGAGGGACGTTGTGATAATATGGTATGTACCGAACTCGAATAGTTTTAGGTAAAACAGATTTGCCATTGTTATCAGGCACGGAAATCCAGCTGTCACTGCTGGGCTGCGTTACGAGTCAACTACTAACTGAAATTTCACAGCAACGTAAACAATTCCAGTAAACATACAATGTTGGGGGTGAGGGGGGGGGGGGGGGTGGTTGTTGGAACTACGAGCAAATATAGATAATGGAAAAATGTAAGAATGTATTATAGGTAGCATAGGCCATATAATTAAGACGTACAGCATAGAGAGAAAAACGAGAGCAGCGACGACAGCGAGACTTTGTAGCTGTTGTGCACGCCCATTATTTTCGAATACCTGCATACCACTGACGAATGATTTATGCCCCTTTGGATGCTGGGATAAAACGTTTGACAGACGCCATCTCTGCTCATCCTCCCTGAAACTGTGAACCGGCGAATGCTAAAGTCCTTCATAACTGGCTTATGTGATCGTGTGTTTTGCCTGTCGGTAATAAAAGGATAGTCCTGGGGGGAATAGCTAAGGTGTTCATGGATGGGGAAAACTGCGTCTTGTATATTCATATGAGTAAGCGTAAGCGAGCAAACGCAAGCAGACGGCGATTTTTTGATGGATTGAGGGAAGTATTGTTGCTGAACAGATGAGTGCTTTACAATGCTTATAAGGCGTACAGTTGAACAAAACCCAGTAGAATCGATACATTCTGATGTAAGGACAGCCATGTTAGGGACATGTCGTCTGGAACGCGTTCCCTCGTTGCTCAAGGCGAGTTGGTAAATGACTGAGCCCGAAAGAGCGCACTGTCGATTTTCCCTGAAGATTTGTATCCGACGCTAAGACGGAAGACCACGTGAAATATTCTGTAGGGTTAATTGTAGGAGAAACATTTGAGTGAAGGCCTTTCTTCTATTGGCAGTTACTACCTAACAGCCAGAATTGTTTCTTTTTTTTTTACATCTACTCAAAACAGGAAACACCCCACTTCGAATTGTTTGAAGAACCGAAAAGTAGTTCTGTCCGATTAACCTAAAACAATTTATCCAAAGCCACCTGATCGGCTACATGCAACTTTTGCATATACATGCCAAGGTGATTTCACAAATTTGCAATAACCATTAGTGCATACATGTGGCGAATTGGTAACTCTTTTTATTTCTTCAGTAAGTTGACTATTATCTCCGGGAAAATAATAAGCTAAAAGTATAAAACCATACATATGCTGATGTAGTGTGTAAAGTCCATTATCATTGCGTGTTGCTAAGATACTGGGGAACCTATGGTAAGACCTACATTTTGTCCCGTTTTACGTTACCCTGAAACTTGACGCCCACGTGTATCTTCATAAACATGACGCCTTTAAGACAATCACAGGCAAGAGGTTAAAGTAACCATTTGAAACTTTCATGCATGATTATCCTAAATGTAAACTCAAAATTAAAACGTGAACGATCTAGCTAATAATTCTGTACAAATGCATGTGGAGCAAACCGATAAGTTTGTGTTCACTTCAGACTAAATGCGTTTTGCTAAAGAAAGACAAAATTGAATGATTTCAGCTCTCGGTTAACACTGAGTGACACTGCGATGGAATTATATAGGCTCGTCAAACGAAAATGGTAGTGTGCTGAGCCAAGAAGGTCCACATGAACGAAGTTATCCTAAAAAAAGTACACTTCCTTTTTTAATGCAGTTTTCGCTCTAATTTTATAAGGTGTACCGTTTTGTGCACATGTACTTCTGTATAAATTTGTTAGAATTAGTGTGTTCATGCTGTACACATCTTGTGCACTACACATACACTTTCACGGAGTAGGGTGTTTCATTCCGCATTCAGCGAGCAATTGAAGATAATTGTTAAGTTATATATCATACTTTTTTGGAGTTCCAAGCCTTTAATGCTATTGAAAACGAGCACATGACCGTCACTGTACTTTCGTGGAAGGGTGTATGTTTGTCAGTGTTTTGGTAACCTAGTGATATAGATGATAATCTTTCTTGGAAAAGTCGGCGTTTTATGGTGCAAAGAATGATCAAATGGCCGACTGAGATGCTGTAGGAAATAAGCAAAAGACCCGGTAAGCAGCTGGTTTAGATGCGAGCTTTAGCTGAAAAAAAAATGGGCACTTTGTATTGTGGGGTGATGGATATGTCAGTAGATTGCATGTCCAAGTCCATTTGCCTTGAATTTATGGCTTGAACCCCAGGGTGAGACGTTTTCTTCTGTCTGTTGTTTGCAAGCGTGAGAAACTTCGGCTAACGTCAACTCCGTACAACTTATCACTGTCCTCGCCTTGCAGAGTTTCCCCATCTTCCCCAAATGCTGTGCATATCGCGAAGGTCTGATAAGGAGCAAAACCTTTGATAAGTCTTAACATCTGACTTCAAACTTTCCTTGTTGCGTTAGATTATTGTTCAGAAGAATGGCGTTTTTTTTCTTTGCAGGCTGTAAATTATTGTTTTGTCACTTTTTTGCAATCCAGCGAACTCTTGTCGTCTTGTCATCTGCCAGTAAGCATTCCGGGATTTTGAGTTGTTTGTTACATGTAGTGTCGTCCTTCAGTGTCCATTCTAGGACTTTGAGTTGTTTGTTACATGCACTACTGTCCTTTTGTGTGCATTGCAGGATTAAGAATTGTACACATACAAAGACTACATGTATCTCATCACCGTTCTCAAGAAACAAGGAATAGAAAATAAAACACATTCTCTAGTATTCTTTCAAACATAGATTGTTAAACGCTACGCTGTTTGTGCCTATCTTTTTCCCTGATGCAAATTGCGCGATTGACAACAGAAAACAAATATTTCCTATTGTGAAAACTCCTTAAAGACTGTATCATCCAATGTGGCCATTACTTATTCATTCAGTTTAACGCCGAGGATAAAGCAGTCTCCATAGGCTGAATTTCTTCATGTTCTTGGCTTTCTAGGCCATTGTCGTACATTTTCTTCTTCTCATCATTCCCATTGTGTTAGAGAAATCCCATTTGATTGTTCCTACTGTTATGTGCACAACTGCTGTCAGCTTCTAAATTTAGCTTGCCACTGTTTACATATGCTGAGTTCAGGGCCTGCTGTCTGCCTCTGCCTTAGAATGTTCCAGAATACCCTCAGTTCGGGGCCTGTTTGTTTACAAGTGTTCAAGAATTTCTTATTCTAGAAAATTCCACCAGTCTATATAAGACCTATGAAAGCAGGTCAAAAGGGGAAGAGAAAGGAGAATTATTGAGAGTTTTGAATGCTTTCGCTGTGTGTTACTTTGGTAGGCCTTTTGTGATGAATTTTGGTGTCTTTATAACCTCTGGCTTTGTTATATCATATATCCACCGAGCACTTGTTCAGTCTGAACTTGTATATTTAATGTGTACTCTTGTGTACACAGTGCGGACCCTGTCTGTGGAATTGTGTGTATATTTCGTCATACACTCAGTTATAGTGTGGATTTTCCCTCTTATGAATATTGCCTCTCTGCATTTATGCCTGTGTGGTTTTCAGCATTGTGCAATATATGCGTTCGTTTGGACTTGACACCGTTGTACATCTAAGTACTTTAGTATTTGTATAGATACTGCTATCCTTTCTTGTTAAACTTAAGTACTTATCTGTTCTTGTTAAACGTAATAAATTGTTGTAAAATAAAATCTGCTGGTTTTGGTTACTTTTTTGTGCGGCTAAACTGTCGTGTATTTCGAACAAGCCATCTTTTTGTAATGCAGACAGTTTGGGTCGTAACACTACAATGGTTTCGTAGTTTCTTCTTACATTGATTCATTTTGACGTTTGTTATCTGTGATGGCACGTGATCAAATTACTGCGAATATCTCGGCTTCTGTTGATACCCCTCATTGAACAATCAAAAGCAAATTCATGTCACAAATCTTTTCGTGAAAAGCACGACACGACCTTGCTTTGCATTGCTATCAAACTTTCCTTAGTGCAATCCAACGCTGCAACATCTTTTTTACTATAAGAAATAGGCGTATATAATTGATTTTTTTTTTAGATATCGGTATGCTTGTTACCCTGTCTAACGGTCTGGTGCCGATTTCATGAAGATCGCTTAGTAAGCTCTTAACTACCATGACAACGTATGTTGTAGAATTATAAAGTGTACTTAGCTAAGGGCAACTTAACGCTACGCAAGCTTTATGAAACCGGTCCCAGGTGCCTAGATAGCCTACTTCAGCTGAACCCCTCCACGGTACATGCTTACGGGCATTATCGTTGTCAAAGGTTTGTCACCACGTGACTTTTGCAGTCATTGTCTAATGACAAATGATATTACTGCATGGTTTTCAACACCGTATCGCCTGTAGATATCTCCTGTAATCTGGAAAAACCTAGTTAGTCAGTTGAATGCAAATTGGAGGAAACAAAGGAAACGTGTTTTGTTTCAGGATTAAGCTGCAAAATATGAAATAAATTTTATTTCGGCATTTTAGATCAAGACAATTAGATGCCTTTTCAGCTCACATAGGTATATTATTGTTACTGGTTTAATTTGGTTACAAAATGACTTACTATGTTTTACCTGATCTAACCAATCCTTCAACTAAAACATTTTATCAACAAAAGCCTAGTATGTCAACAGCAGCGTGATAACTTCACTTTATTGCCTAACACATGAACAATTATCAGAGAAATAACACCAAGTGTAGTTTGAATACATAAAACAAGTGTTTTAACTAATCAACAAGATCATGATTTGCTGTGATTTCCAGCCAGAATTTTATCTTAGCCGTGGTAAATAAATCTACCAGTCTGAGACATTTTCGAGGAATAGCAGCAACTGCAGCTTGATTACATATTTAGGAATCACCCAAAGTGTTCAACAAGGTCATCATTGTTGTCATTTACTGGAATTTCCTGCCAGAATTTCCTCTTAGCAGCGGGGAATGAATCGGCCAGTTTCAGAATATTCTGGCGTTTCACGCTAGGAATTCCTCTTGGTTCATTCTGTGTTGGTGGTGTAAAGTCCAGTCTGAACTTGGGTTTAAGAAAGTCAACTTCCTGGTACATGTAGTCTCCTTCAAAACCCTCCTTAAACCACATTGCGCGTGAACCTTTACGAAATTCTGCCACTGGTATGGAGCTGAGATGAGGTAGCGTTACGTTCTTGGACTTTCTATTACCGTGACCGTCCTCAAATTCATAAAAGTCATGGTATTGCATTGTGATTGGCTTGATCTTAGTTCCCGATTTGTCACACAAATCTACGAAGTCCTGGAAATTACAAATCTCGGGACATTTCTTCATTTTCCTTCCAATGCAGCCATGGACGCTGTCTGCACGCATAAAAGTGTGTCCCCTTTCAAAATACTTCATTGTGATACTTTGTGGGCCCCAGGGTTGATTGACACACCAACACAACACCGTGTAAGGGACCCAGTTTTTGTTTTGTCCCGTGCAGTTGTCTGCCCAGAATATCACAAAATCTGTCTCACAAAGGCACAAACACTTTATATACGTGGAGGCAATGTCAACTCCTAATCTACCCCTGATAGCCTCATGCCACAAAATAACAAAGTCACCGTCTTCTTTTACTGATGCAAATGTCTCATTGAAGACAACTAATCTGCTAACAAAGAAATGTTCTTTGATGGTCATTTTGGGAAGGAGGATAACCTTTTGCATATCTACAGTAAATATACTGGCGTTTTCCTTATCAACAGCACCATCGTGGTCTTCTCGATAATGGGTACAGAAAACGTGAGAACATCCTGACTGAATTGTCTTTAAAAAAGTTGTCCAATTTGTTGTGATCACATGACCAGAATTAGGTAATGTGATTGGTTTAACTCATATGAGAAATAATTTGACTTGCTATGTTTTTCCCTTTCAATTGATCCAGGTAAAGAGTGTGAAAGCGATTCCTGTTGAGAGCTTTTGATCTTGTAGAACCTAGTAAGTGACATGTAGTCGTACATTGATCTGGAAAAACCTAGCAAGACGAGTTACTAGGTTTTCCCAGATGACTATGTGGTATTTTTCCACATGATATTGACTTACTAGGTTCTTCAAGATCAAAAATTCTCAACAGGAGGGACTTTCACACACTTTACCTGGATGAAATGAAAGAGAAAAACATAGCAAGTCCAGTTGTGGGCCTAACTCATTTTTCACCAAAATTTGACTTACTAGGTTTTTCCAGATGACAGGAGATATATAACGGGGAACAGCCTATATGCCTTTCTCCTTTATCCACTATGTTGCGAGTGTGTGTCAATATGAGTGGCGATTCCATCTAGCCCCATGCCATGAAAGATTCTTATAGACACAGACATGAAATATATATAAACCGTAAATGATATCCATTCAAAGAAATCTGGCAAATCGAGATGCCAGAGGAAATTGGCTCCCAAACTGACCCTTGGACTTTCGGAACTCCCAATTTATCCGCGGTAGTCACGCGATTGTATGAAAACAAAGGCGCTCTGTGGGAAAATGTGCAAACGAGTCATGGAGATCGTTTGCGATGCTCGTACGGGGCCCGTTAAGTCAATACACGAATATTTAGGATTAGTCATGATTATGTACATTGTACGTGATTTTGTATGAGTCTTCGGCCGTCTTCCTATCGGCAAGATCGCCAAGATCGTCTCGAATTGTTGTGCGATCCTTCTGCGTTTTACGTCAGTTACTTGCGATTGTTCAGTCGGAGGTTGTCTTGGTCAGTCGTAAATCTAGGTGTGGCTGAAGCCGTAATAAATTATTTTCCCTGATATTTTTAAACATATATATTCTGATTCTATAATAGAATTGATTTCCCACTCTGATAAATCCAGATTTATTTATTTATTTGATTGGTGTTTTACACCGTATTCAAGAATATTTCACTTATACGACGGCGGCCAGCATTATGATGGGTGGAAACCGGGCAGAGCATGGGGGAAACCCACGACCATCTGCAGGTTGCTGGGAGACCTTCCCACATACGGCCATAGAGGAAGCCAGCATGAGCTGGACTTGAACTGATAAATACAGATCGGCGAAATATAGTTTGGGTACATTGACCCACCGCTCGAGCCATTAAAATTTTACACGATAGCTCAGTTAACAGAGCGTTGTGGCTATGCACTTTATGTGATGAGTTTGAGTCTCACTAGAGCCAGTATTTCGCTGGTTTCGATTTATCAGTGTAGAAAATCATATCGGTTGGATGTGTTCCCATATGGTGATAGTGATGCAATGATACCGTTTAACTATGTGCGTCTATGACTTATGTTGGTCTAAGGTTGCACCAACCGTAACCCTAAAACACACAGGTGAAATAGTCTTGATATATGAACAGTTGCAATGAAAGCGCAACTGAGAAACATGTTTTATCATGGACAACTTGTATACTATAGTCAATTAATCTTAGCGAGTTGTCTGTACTCTGTTCTCTGTAAAATCAACTACACCGGCTACAGAAAATTGTTTTTAGTCGGCGACGCGAAAGATCAAAGCTCTACATATCCGTGTGTTGAAAACTTATATCCTTGCATAGAAAATGAAGTTAGAAGACTTTCTAAGCACAGTTTCAATGACTAGAGCTCATTGCCTCCGATGAAGTCACATTTATTCAAAAACAAGTGGCATATTGGGCAATGGGAGTTGTCTGGTATGTTTTGAAGGAAAGTGACACCAGTTACCTTCGCTCCTATCAACTTTACTTTAAATGTTCCTGACGCCGCCATGTTTGAAATTATTTACAGGTTTTAGTATCAGCTTTTATCTTCGACAACCGATATTGTAGCACAATACACGATTTGAATACTGATTTCATTCATTCGCCTAGAATCCATTGCCCAGCATTCCACTTGTTTCTGAATAAGTGTCACGTTACCCGAGGCAATGAGTTCTTGTTGTCGAAACAAGGCTGATGGAGATTAACACTATCAATTAAAATAATTACTCCAACTGCATTTTCTTTGCAATAATATAAACGTACGATGTATCAATGTGTACATTTTGTGTTGTTACGTGTGAGTGACTAAGGCAATTTTTGTAGCTAGTATGACTGATTTTACAGAAAGCTGAATATAGGTAACTCTCTAAAAAAATAGACTATGGTGTGGTGTACACGGTGTGAATATTGGTTGAAGTCCCGCTAAGCCACCAGCATGGCCTGAGTTAACATTGGTTAACTCAGATACGCTCTGTAAACTCCATGGCAGCTTGTCGAGACGCTCAAATGATTTAGGTGTTTTGGGATATGGAATTGGGCCTAGCAGCAGTCTGTTTATTTCTCGCCTAAGACTTTCCACATGAGATATCGGAGTTTGTCATCACCAGAACTACCGACTGCAGTGCCCATAACAAATCTGGTGCGTACTTCCCAAGGGGCTTACCTTCTGAGGTTAAAAACTCTAATATTAACTGACACGAGAAAGGCGAGGGGAGGATGCGATGGTGATCCAGCGGATAATTAAGGTTAGTGAGATTCATCTAACCCCAAGGCAATGCAACAAGACTCCCAGTGGAGATGAATTCAAAAACAGGCTGGTGTTAATGCAGATAACTTAGAGCATAGTCCACCAAAGCGAAGCAAAGTAATAACGTTTATCCTGACGGGTAAAATGTACGCTAGTTGGCCGTAGACCGTGGATTTATAGAAGGGTACTAAATCTAAGGTATACCACTGGTAAAGCATTAAGAGCTCTTTTAAGCCGATAAAACACATTCCAAGACAACTGTACAAGTCAAGTGGTTAACTAATAAAAGGGACGTAATAATAAAGTTTCGTTGATGTGGGGGGGGGGAGGGGAACGTTGATTTTGTAAGACATGAAAACCAATTGAAAATCTCAAACTAGCCTAAAGAGATATATATTACTCTGTTCCAATATTCTCAGAGCTGACATAATGTTTACAAATTTCGTGCTTCATTAAATGTAGACACAAATATTTATATATTTATTTAATTTAGTTGTGTTTTACTCGTCCCGGGGGAAACCCACAACCATATGCAGGCTACTGGCGGACCTTCCCACATATGACCGGAAATGGGATTGGAACTCCCAGCGATTGAATTGGAAATAGGTTTAGAAGTTAGTGCGATGCCGTAACTTTTTAACCCCTAACCCTATGAATTAATAATATACCGTGTAGGCTTTCCTATCAATAAAAGTTTCGTTTTATAATAGCAGTAACCTATTTTGCCCACGGGTGGTGTTAATTTGTCGTCGCTTAAACCGTGATCTATGGAAACGATTTGCCGTTCAGGCTCGGAAACTTTATCCAGATCAATGAAAAGGGCCAATTTCACTTTTACAAGCTTCGGTCACACCATCGGGAATATCCAGTGATATTTGACCGGCTCTGTGTGGCCAGAAATAATTGATCGATAAAAAAATTAAAGCCAGAGGGAAAGGGCTAAATTATTAGGCGACAAAGGTTCTCTTAAATGTTGAAAAAGCCAGACCAAATGAACGGGCACAAGTAAATCACATGGCGTTTTGCGCAGAGGCGTACTATTAGTGGTCAACATTTTTATTAAACTAGGACTTCAGTCACAATTTACCTCCACGTTGTATATATCAACGTGTACTTTGAAAATTGAAATCGATCTTGAATATCAACTGGTCCCTGACCTGCAAAATGAAAAACCTTCCCTGTCTTTCACGTGGAAAAATTCAGCTGTCCTCTGGTCGGGAGCTGAGGTCAGTTAAGTCTTCTCGCAACTTCCTCCATTCTGTATATAGACAAAGACGTACATCATTCATGGTTTTTGTCAACGCTGTGCTCTGGTTTAGGTAGGATAATGGTGGCCCTAGCAATTAGCAAACGGTGGCTTTCTGGTAGCAAGTATTATTGATGACAAAGTATTTTGACATCCTGGCGAGGTTCAGTAGGAACATGTCTCATATCTTCTAATAAAATCAGACGCAGTTTTCAAAATGGACTAATATATTTTGCCAGATTAATGCTGGTAAATAGTTCTACAATTCGGCTAAGTACCGAGACTGTAGGAAGGCAGTATATATAGATGTATCATCGAGATGACTGTCATACTGAAATCTCAAATTGACATTGAAGAATTTTGTGCCCGTATAAAATTCCTTGTTGGAAAGATCATATAACACAAGAAAGTCACAAAAAAAAACAAAAATGAAATACTTCCGTTACGATATCATTTCCGCTATATTTAACATGCGTTTTAGAAGAGATACTAATTACCCCAATGCGAAAATGCAGAAGTCGGTTACTTTCTCTTTACAAGCTTTTCATAAATCGTGGCAAAAAATATCGTTTATTTGTTCTTTCCTTCTATCACACAAACGTAAGACCCTAAATACTGAGCAAGGTTGTAAATCCGTGCTCATACATGTACCGTAAGATTTATGTATTAATTTATGTGATTGATGCTTTACGCCATACTCAAGAATATTTCACTTATACAACGACGCCCAGCAGAATAGTGGGAGGAAACAGGGCAGAGCCCAGGGGAGACCCATGATCATCCAAAGGTTGCTGAAGACCTTGTACAGTAAGAGCCTTAATATTCAAAATGTTGCTTGCAAGTCAGTGTTTATGCCATAAGAGACTACATACTGGAGAAAGTGGTAGTAAATCTATGCCTATAAAGTGAGCCCAAATAGAGAAAGAGTTGGTTATAGCGTCAGAATTCTAACACAACGACAATACTCCAGGTGTTTTACAGCCAGGGTAGACAGGTTGAGCTATTCGATTGAAAGTAGCGAGGCCTTTTGCTCAAACAGTGGACGTCTATCGGACAAGCCTGATTTACACTAACATATATCATATCTAGTAAACGTATGTTTCATACCATGCCGTAAACCATTAAATATTCAACTGGGTCACTGGTGCCGGATACTCCTCCAGTCATCCGTATTTGGTGAAATGACATAGAGTTTCCGGAAAACAACACGCGGTAGTGGTCGATTGATCAGACCTAGTCGGCATTTGAATACTTTATGACTATTTGTTAAGCATCAGTATTTTCAGGGTCAGCGCAGGAGGGACATGTGGCTAAGTTGCCTTTGCTTTTATCATATCGGAGAGGGATGTGAGCTGTATATAGTTATCACATTTACATGAACAGTTAGAATAAACGGTCGTATTTCACCAGTTACGTGTCACCATTTGCCAGCTACATGTATCACGCTGTCGTGCCTGCTCTGGTTTTATTCTCTATGCTGTACATCTTCAATCATATTGGCACCAGCTCGAAAAAAAACACGTTATACGGGCTTCTAACATTATGTTTTACAGAAATCAATCATGCGTGACGTCACCGATTTCAATCTACGTCAAATAATACTTCCACTAAAAATCTTAATAGGTACATAGGTACGTTTGTCCTGAGTCGTTTGATACTGCTGACTTCCACTCCCAAGCAAGTATATGCTAAACAAATTCTACATTCAAAAGCCAATAGTGTGCGAATAATTCGCGTAGCACTAATTACAACAGCGGCATCTGTACAACACCAACGTAAGAAGTCTTGTACCGTCCGTCATGTTATACTTCACAGGTATACCGCAAACATAGGCCAATGTTACGCTGCATGCAAGCTCATAGCAAGTTTGAACATGTCTAGCTTTTGTTTTTAAGTAAAAATCAGTAAACAATGGCAAGATTGAAATCTGAGAAAAGGAAATGACCTAATATATTCATGCATGTGGCTAATTATCGGCCTACTCTGCAAGTTCTGCCATGATTGCGATTCAATATTTGCAATTTCATCGTTTCCTATCGGGCGCTTGAGGGCAGGCAAACCACTTAGAGCAAATACTTTCAACATACGATACGTCTCTGGGGTAGAAATAGACATTTTCCCCGCCCGTCTTTCCATTTCCGCATGTCTAACGTGTCATTAGAAGCCTTCCTTCTGGCACTGGGGAAACTTAGGGAAAAATTTCCGCCACTTTAGACCCTTTAACTGGATGTCGATCTGACGGCATGATAACCCTAATTAGTGTAGAAAACAGACCTTAGGGCTTACTTGGTGGAAACATCGGATGGTATAATTTTTTTTTAGCTCTTTTTTTCCTGTTTTATGGCAAGCATGCGACTTGCAAAGCTCCAAAAATAAGTTCTGAAGTAATGCATAGGTCATAAAATGGAACAAATTGTAGCCATCTCCAGTCCCCAATGAACTAAGTTTTTTGGCATTTTTTACACACGACGACTGTGTGATAGTTTGTGAATGGTCACACGTAACCGATGGAAATCGACCTTTTGTTAATTTAGTTTGGTTAAAGTTTCATTTTAAATGTTCATGAAAATTCTTAAATAATAGCGACTGACACGCCAACAAAAATTTGACCGACTAGGGAATATCACCGCACCACAAATGCAACTTTCTGAACAATTCTTGAACGCACAGTTATGAACCAATTAAATAAATACATAGCAAATGTAACTGTCATACTCATAATTCCGCTACGCGTAAAACGTTAATGTTAAAGAAGAAGGATTAAGATATGGTTTCGCTACACGTGTCGTTGCCACAAGTTACGCATCCCATACCTTAACAATTATCGATTATAATTCATGATAACACTTATTGAATGCAACGGGCTGGCTTCCTCTCTGTCTGCAGCAACCTGTGGATGGTCGTGGGTTTACCCCAGGCTCTGCCTGGTTTCCTCCCACCATAATGCTGGCAGCCGTCGAATAAGTAAAATACTCCTGAGTAGGGCGTAAAACACCATGCAAATAAATAAATAATGCAAAACGACCCACATCTTTACTTACACAGAAGTGTGTTTCCAAAAAAAAGCCCCATAAAGATTCGAACTGTTCCTTAAGGTGCTACTTATTGTCGATCGGGAGGTCGTTAGGTCGTTGTACTATGAAGGGTACCAGACAAACCATGGAAGAAATACAGATTTTAAACTTACCAAAATATGACAAACCTGATCGCATTGCAAAGTTTATGCTATACATATGAAGACAAACGTTAACCAAACATTAACGAAACTTTGACAGCACGTATAAATACATACATGAAAGTTTCAGTAAAGATATTTTTCTGTTTAACCTTTATCTTTATTCTATGAATTAAACACACTGTGTCTCTTTTGAACGAAAAATTGGCGTTTTTGATGGAGTGTGCAGTTTTGATGTGTTATTAAATAGGCAACTATCTGTTTTATGGTCATATAACTGTTCTTCTTCGATCAAGGTTTGTACTTGTGATTCGGAAATTTACAGAATTGTGCTGGCATTTTGAAATTGGCACTTTCTGATCGTACCTCTCTGAGGCCGATCCTCCGCCTTACCGTACCAGATCCTGTACCGTTGTAATATGGTACCGAATTTCAGCTCGCATAAGCGGCTGAGATGTTAACAAAGTACAATCTGGAATTTCACGAGAATGTAATTATTCCGAAAGGAAGCCATTAAGGAGAAATGGTTCAGAGCAAATATAGACTGTGGCAAACGTATGTGTGCCGCACGAACTTTCAGACAGCTGCCTATTTACGCACATGGTTTTAGAGAATACGTGTGTATTATTGTCGGTCACTCTATCCCTCGATGGATTTGGGGGGTAAAGCATTGGACAAATATCTGCTATTTACAGTGACTGGGCACTATCGACGTAACACTTAAACTGTGATCCGCTGAATGCCGAAAACCTATATAAATGGCTTATGTGGCCGTATGTTTCGTCTGTCAGCAATAATATGGCTGCAAATTCCTGGTAGACTAGAAAATGCAGGCCTTTGCTTGGGTGGGGAGCACTGTCTAGCGTCTAGAAGAGAAAGGCCAGACTGCGATTATAAGATGCACTGATTGCGTTTAATCCTATGAATGCTCTGCAAAGGAGAATAGGTTTATAATTGGGCAAAGCTTCGCGTAACTGCTACATTCTGACATAAAGACAATGAGATTAATTTACGTGCCAAGATTAGGGATATGTCCTCTGGATCACGTTACCTCATTGCCAATGGTGTCGCGGTAAATGACTTGGACTAGCAAGAACGCAAAGGCGAATTGAGGACATTTTTAGGCGAGGACAATATAGGGAAGATTTCTCAAGCAGTCATTGTGTGAGAGATAGTACAACCTAATCCTAACAATCAACCCTACTCCCAATGTGGCCGGATGATACGGTGATGGTCGGCACATGGTCCGCGTATGATACGCAAAATTCGAGTTTTAGTAGCTTAGTGTTTGGGACCGCTACTGTTTTGGGCCGCCACCCATACACACCGTTCTCTTGATTACAGGGAATTAAAGTCTGTCTATATAAAGTACTTCACTAATTATTAAATAGCAAACCTACTTAGAGGCATTTATGGCAGAGTTATGTGTATATGCAACACATTGCTTTCTCTGAAGTCCGACGCGCTGTACTTGTTCCAGAATTTGGAAACGGACTCGAGTTGTTTGACTTATCAGTAAATTTATCACAGTTTCATGCTGGATACAAACTTATGCAGGAATATTTGACTTTATTGTGTGACGTTTGTGTGCTTCTGTACGCTTAAAAACGTTTACTGAAAATGTATATGTAATGAGTCATATCGGTAAATGAGTGAGTGAGTGAGTGCTAGGGAGTTTAACGTCGTACTCAACAATTTTTCAGTCATATGGCGACGAAGGAATCATTAGGGTGCATGTACGTGTAATGTGCCTCCTTGTAGCAGGGCGGATTTCCACCCCTCTTTTATTTAGTGCTGCTTCACTGAGATGACTTACCCACGGCAAGTAGGCTAACCCGCCCGAGCCATTATACTGACACGGGTCAACCAGTCGTTGCACTATCCCCTTCATGCTGAACGTCAAGCGAGGAAGTTACAACTTCCTCTTTTAAAGTCTTAGGTGTGACACGATCAAGGATTGATCCTGGATCTACCGGCCCCCGACCAACTGTGCTATTCGTGCCGGTTCGGTAAATGACACAAGGTCTACAATTTATGAAATTCGAACCGCTAACACGCATAAAGGTCAGCATGTTAATATGTTTCCCCTTAATCTTAAGTCCCTAAATTGTATCCCCAATTTCACAATTGTCGATCTTATCGTTTATTATTTTTTATAAGCACAAGACGTATTTATTATGAGGGCAATCATGTGAAGCCTTAATATACGCGTGAAGACAGGAGATGTAGGCCCTATGCCGATATATGCATTCTAAATCCTGCATAAAATCAAGCTATAAAATGTATTACATATTTTGAGAATATTCTTCTTCCCATCCATGTCTAAATTAAGAAATTAAAAATCCAAACCGGAGATTTTTGGTATCCGTAAAAAGAAATCTATTATCGCAATTCCAATCCAATTTTTGCTTTTACTTTAGAATGGCCCAAATAATCACCTTTCACAAAATATCAGCCTCATCTGTGCACGTGTTTTGTTCAAAATCGGTAATAAACTTCTTAAATTTATAGAGAAAGTCGCGCGAATAATACAAGACCTACAGTGCACGTCTGATGTTACATCAAACTCCAGCAAGTGAATGAATGTCGCAAAACGATACACTGGCCATGACGCCACCATGGACTGACTGTCGGTAGGCGAAGGATCACGGCGTGTTTGATCAGGGTCCAGCCAATGGGCGTAGGATTGATGGTTAGGATCCAGCTGTACTGTATGTCTTATTGGCGACGATGACCTGAGGCCCCTATAAAAAGCGGCATACGGCTCATGGGCAGCTACATGTACATACGGCTATTGCATAAACATACACAAGTGATTTTAAAAACTTGCAACAAATGTTAGTGCATGTATGGGGTGAAATTGTTAATTATCTTTTCTCCTTCAATATGTTTGCATTTTGACTCTTGGAAAGTAATTAGCAAGGCCGATGGTCAATTATGATTTTTGTTGCTAAGAGGCGGAGGAACCTGTGGTAAGGCCTCCATTTATTCATGCTATGCGTTCACTGAAATCGTGTTGTGTGCATGCACTTACATTCACGTGGCTCCGTTGCAGCACTCACGGGCTTCAGATTAAATCAGAAGTTCACCGAACCCTATGCAAGTTTTCTCCATGGTAATTTAACACAGACCGGAAGCTGCTCTGCTTGACTGAAATTGCTAACGTTCTGCCTTCAGAAATCTTCTGGCATTGGTATGGAATCCTGCAAAAAGAATGAGTCAACAGTTTTCAATGATTTTGGAAATTAAAGAGACACCGGGAATGTTGTAGGCGAATGAATGTACTATGTAACATACAAGTTGTTGTTTAGGACTGTTAAAATATCTCATGTGGCGTTCTGATTCCACACGATGGATAGACGTCCCCTTACCCGTCGTGAATTATACATAGTTATAAAGCAGAGAGCGAGCGATTGTCGACGCTCTGCTCGTAGTTACTTAGCAAAGCTTAAGAAACTTAAAGACGTTCCATAGAATAACCAAATAGGTTAGACTCGTGCGTACATGAGCACTCAACTCGTCCCGGAGAATACTTTATTTGAATGATGACCTATGGGAAATGTTGAGTATTTTCACACTCTTTCTTTAGAGTTGAACATGCACATCAGGCTTCCCACGAACTACATAAACGCGCTCAAACACGGAAAAGTTGAGACACAAATAAATATCTTTATTTATAAGGGACTTACAATGGGCCTTGTTTTGCCTACTAAATAAATCTTGGCAAACTCCGTATGTTGATAACAAGTTGCAGAGGGTGAATATTTCTTACCTGCTAACACATTGCTTTCATAGCCTGGTAAACTGTTCGAGTAAACTGTGGTACAGAAAGATCAGCGTTTTGTGTTTCAGGAAACGAACACTCAGCTCGCCAACACACTGATATAGATGAGGTACTTTCATGGAAAGGTTGGCATTTAATCCTACAGGAAACTGTTACGTATCTACTTTAGTGGAAAGGTGGGCGCTCTTTGGTGGTGTGAACGAGCAAATGGCCTATTAACGTACGGAGGTAAATGTGGTGCTCACTGTAGAAATGTGAGTTTTTTTTTTGTTTTTTGGGGGGAAAACAAGCGATTGCCCAGGCAACCTTCTCTAGACATGTATTCAGGTATTATCAAAAAAACCTGCTCAGACCTTTCGAATGTTTTATTATTCATGACGACTAGAACACCCTTCGGAGAACATATCTCAAGCATGTGCAACAGACGATTTTGAGTTATACTAGACCTGTGACTTCAAAAATATTGCAATTTGACATCACTGCACTTTTTAGACACATTTCTGAGATATGAGTATGGGGGCGTGTAATTCGCTACTTTTTATGTGAAAAAATATTCTAACTGAAGTAAATTCACAAAAGGTCGGGTTTCACCTGTGACATGTGACTACTTGCCACCCAGCACATTGTCCACATTGCTCTTGTTTTACTTATCTGTGCTGTGACTCTTTTATCCGTCTAATGTGTTCGTGTAATGCTATAATGCTACTCTAGGCCGGACTTACTGGTCTTGGCGAGCTACTCGGTATTTTACTTCCAGGGCGTTGGCGAGTTTTATGGGCGGGGAAAAGCGGCCTGCTTCGGTACACTGCCGGTTTTTGATTAGTAACTGGCGAGAATAAAATTTTGCTTACAATGTTAAGAAACACTTTCTCAGTCTATTTCGACTTTGTACAGACGAATGCAAATTACTACGTCACAAGTCTTTTGCTCGTGAAAAGAATCGAACAACGAAATCCTACCGCGCAATGTGTATTCACTTACAACTATAATTGGATATTTTTTTTCATGTTGATGTACTTGCTGATGTATCCAATAGAATGGTACCTGCATCCCTTTCACCTTTCACGATGTTTTTTTTTTTGGGTGGGGGTGGGGGTGGGGGGGGTCTTTTGACGTTAAAATAAGAGAAGATAACTTTAGTTGCTGCACGGTTTTTAACATCATCACCTCTGAAAAGATATACATGCATTCCTAACGAAGAATTTTTTTATACACCTGTATGGCCTTCATACCTTACTTCACCTTCTGCTGAGTTTTTAGGGTGTTTAGGGTTTTTCCATTACCTCAGAAATTTTGCCCTGAGAATATAAAGTTTTTGTAAGGCTTTTAACAACACATCACCTATGGAAAGATAAAATGTATCGCTAACGAAGAGTTCTTTCATACAGCTGCCTTCATTTTCTGTTGAGTTCCTTCGGGCATGCAGTCTAATGGTAGATTCCATCTAGCCCCATGCAGTGTTGCTTGATATGTAACTTAACACCGAAACTGATATCTGTTTATACACCTCGCGCAATCTTTAATACGGTTACCAGTGGATTTTCTTAAATATTTACTTTTGGATTTCCAGTATTCTATATACATATTGTTTCTGTCTTCATCTTAGCTAAAAATTTACCACCAGAAAAAAATCCTCGGCGTATAATAAGATTCAACTGACAGTATTTCAAAACAGAAACGCTTCCCTCGGGTTATGGCCGGTTTTCTCACATCTTAATGCTGGCTACGGTCGTATAAGTTAAATATTCTTGAGTACAGTACAGTCATGAAATTCCTCTGTCTATAAACCTAAAAAATCTTGCGAAGATGAATACCAAGTAACAATCAAGTCAAATCCAATAAATCTGGAGCCTTTTGGCAGATAATAGAACAGCGCGTCAGTGGGTACATTTTTTCCATCATTCCATCCACTGAGCATGCTCAGGTTAAACTTTGATTAACATGGAAACTTCACCTAGCCCAGTAACTGCGAATGTAATAAAGAGAAACACTCGAAGGCTATAATGTATGAGTGATTTGGACTTGGGCCTAGCAGTAGCGTGTTTATGCTACGGCTTAATACATTTCACTTGAGGCATCACGGGTTGACATCACCACAACTACCGACCGCTGTGCTCAGAACACATCAGGTGCGTACTTCCCAGGGGGCTTTCCTTCTGAGGGTCATCGCTCTAATTTTAACTGACGGGAGGAAGGCGACGGGCGGATGCGATAGTGATCAACGGGTAATTAAGGTTGGAAATACATTGACGAAGAAACGCACATGACAAGACTCCCGGTGGAGATGAATCCAAGGAAAGGCTGGTGTGAAATATACAGCTCAATTCTAGACCCGTCAGGCCAAATAAATTGTTAAAATCATGACTTCATTGTTAACCCTAATCCTGTTCCAGCCGTAGCGCCTTGAAACGTGTAAGGTGCTACCTTATAATCATTTCTATGAACAGTGGAAATAAAATTTTAACTAGGCTAAATCGACTAACCAGTCATGTTATCAAGTATTACATTCTCGTCGCTTCCCTTTTACTCCCCATACAATGGCCAAAGCTGGCCGATAGTACGACCGCCTTCCTGCGAGCGAACATGCACGTCACCGAAGGGAACTGACAGTGGATTTGCCAGAACGTACTGCAACACTGGCATTAGTCATATGTGGGCTGAGTGTAACAGAGTACATAAAAACATAAAAATCTTAGATTTCTGAAAGTTAGGCCACGAAAAGTATGCTGCATTTCTGCGCTCCCATTTATCCAACCGGCCAGCAATACCTTTTATTTTGAGACCTTCCACCCACAAATTACGTAATGCATGTATGAAGGCGAGAGGGACCGCCAGACAGAAGTCTGACACGGGGACACTGAACCGTAAGAAATCTATTCTTGTACACAAAGCGTATGTCCATTCTTTCCCGACCTGGATGATTATCGAGCTCTCACATAGACAGTTCTCGTTAAGATCTTTATGTTAAAACGCGTGCTATGTTCTTCAGCCCGATGTTAACCACTAATCAAATGCACCTATGTCCACATTAACTAACGTTGAGTTGTTTAAGCTTTTTCGTCATGTCAGAGATAATTTGCCTCGTTATAGTGAGCATACTGCATTGCGTATTAAATGTTATTGTTTATTAAATGTTATGACAACATAACATTTTGAGTAATCCTACACCATTGGTGTCTAATATATTGTAGTTCACATAACTACACTTTGCTTACCTAATTCTGCCCGAGGCATGATGCGACGGGGGGCGTGGAATCTGCTACTGTCTTACATTTACATTAAGAATTCAGAATAAGAATTACATTTAGAATAAAACCATAACTGGGGTAACTTGACAAATTGGCTGGATTTCACCGGTTACGTATGATTACTTGCCACCTGTCACGCTGTTATTACCCTGTGGTTTTGTTCTACATGCTGTAAACTTTTGTTTTGGGGTGACACATCTTTTAACAATGAATCTTCCTTCTTAAATAGAGTAAACTGTCTGCATTGAAGTTGTTGTTTTGCCATCCTTGTCAACATACATTATCATACATCGATGGAAGTCACTGCAAATAAACAGGTCAACATGGCTGTCAAATCGCCATTAGCGTATACATTGCAGTTATCATGCGACGTTTTTGATGATAGTGATCAGATTGATGACATCCCCGTATACATACGAGACACATCATGACTGTTTGGCTTACGGCTTTTCCCTTCCCACGCTATTATCTATTACCCATGAGACGTTCAAGAAAGAATACTTAATGTTATCGTACTATAAATTGGTTTCTGTCACAAAGCATTCTAACACTGGCGAATCCGTTTTCAACTCAAGCAATCTCTGGAGTGAGGACTTTCAGTCATATGACGACGAAGGAGCCCTTAGAGTGCATATATTGTGAGTCCTTACTGTAGGTTGGGTTTTCATGCCTTCACTAAGACGACTTAACCAAGGCAAGTAAATTATAGCCATTATACTGATACGGGTCAACTAGTCAACCACTAACGCCAAGCGAAGCTACAACTTCCTCCTTTGAGGTCTCAGGTGACTATGGATCTACCACCTCCTGAAGCGGACGCTCTACCAACTGTACTATCGGAACCGACCTAGCAATCGTTTATACCTATGAAAGCATGAGGAAAGGGAGATAATCCCTCCTGTTGTATCTAGCATAGGTTGAATATGGTTAATTAATAGGGATATATAGGTTGTGCTAATAATTCGAGTTTTACAAGAATCAGTATTTCCACTTGTTATTTTGTCCACGAGGTGTCCCATGGAGAACAAAAGGATTTCGTTTTTCGTACTTGCACTGCGTGTACTTTACGTGAAAACTAGTTGTGTATTTATCGGACTATGTTGCAAAATCTTGCTTATCAGCGTAAATTTTCTTCAAAAGTGTAGAACTGAAATGTGGATATGAGTTCACCTGATACTTCGTATTAAAATGTTGCTCTGAAACGTGAGTTAGCCTCACACGAATTTCACTCAAATGTAGACTAATCACGCCACCCTTGGCTCAGTAGCGATGCCTGCGATGGCGGTGATTTCAGCACGATCTGAGATAGATATTTTTAAGCATGATATATGTTTATAACGGTAACTGTAATAAAGATGGTCTATACGTGTGCGATGGCTCTACGGTATAGCACGCGGCAAAGGACAGTAAAGCTACAGCATCAACGACGGAATGATAGTTGGTAAATGATCACACATAACCGATGAAATCTTATCTCCTCTCAAATTACCTCAGATACAGTTTTATTCTAACTGTTCATGTAAATGCTTGAATAGTAGCTAATAATTAAATTCGCACCATGGCTTAAGCGGAATTAGGTAAAAAATAAGGTTATGTTTATTGCAATTTATCAGATGTTACTGGCGTAGAATTAATCAAAGTGCTGTGTTAGACTAAGCAGAATTAGGAACAAATATTACTCTAGTGTTGCCTGCAAATCATTAGACATGACTAGTTTAGATATATTAAAAATGTATTCTCGAATTACTTTTGGCGGCGGGGGGGGGGGGGGTTAAGTTCTCTATTATTCACATTGCAAAATTCAAAATCTGCTATATCGTCTGATTTATTCTGTTAACTCTCTCGCATATGCATTTAAAGGAAGTTTTTTAGCTGAAGGTAACAAGCTTACATCAGTGTACAGTGGAATGGCATACATATACATGTGTCTCTGGCCACACTGTCCTTTGGGTACTTTCCATCACAAGCCCTATTTCGGTTTGGTTTACTTGTCTTCGTTGTGTTAAGCAAAAGGACAAAACCGAATCATACCAAACTTTAGGCACATTTTAATGAGCATTTCTTGATTACTATGTTGGAAAGTCTTCTTTCAACCTTTAATGCAACATTTCAATTAAGTACTTCTATTCTACGTTAGATGCTTTGAAATTTAAGATGAACGTGGCGTGAAAGAATATACCACGAATATTCGGGGCTTCTTGATGTGTGGGTTGAGAAAACTTTAGATTCCGACTTCATTAATATTATTACTGGTTAATAGGGACTTTGTCGTGTATCTTCATTAGAACTATGAAGGTGCTGCAAATTTATCCCAGATTCATTACTTATAGAGGTAATTAACTTTAAGCTAGTAAACGGTTTTCTTAATCCGGTGCGTAATTAAGAATATACTCGTGTGTGCGTTATGTTCGTCGTGTCTACCAAGCAGTACTCACCTCGCGGACTAACCCACTAATAAATCGAAGGCACTGAGAAAGCAGCTGTTTCAACACCCGCTCGAGATCGATAAATTTCCACATGGATTCCCAACAGTTAGGTCGGGTAATATCCTCCCTGAGGACAAGTTTCTAATGAAGAAAAGCCTTTTGTCTTTTCCGGCAAACGCAAAAGACAGTCACTTTCCTTGTGGCTGTGCCTGTACACATGCGAATGTGAATCCATGCTTAAGACAGGGCAAAATTCACCTTTGGAAATTCACTCTCTTGTAATTTGATGATGGATCCCTTACAATTTCAAATTCATCATATGTGCACCATTATGCCAAGTCGTGAAACTAAGACAAGCATTACTGCGTTGAAATATAAGAAAAGCATTTGTTGAGTTCTTGCCTGTTTTAAAGTCACATTGTAAAGAAAATCAAATAACGTTATCTAGCGCGTTAAGTCCAGTTGAAAGTATTTTTTAGTTGAATATAATAAAACTAGGGTAACAAAAAAGTTGTATGAGTTATAAGCTGCTTTTGAAAAGAATCTTTATTCCCTGACGAAGCGTGGTAAGTTATATTTATTCCCAATCTCTTTTGTAGTTTAGTGATCATTCACGATCTATTTCATGTAACAGCTATTTGAATAATGCATTGGGTTTTTGTAGGTTGTGGAGCATATGTTTCGTGTTTAAAGGTGACTATTTCCATTTAAGGTCTTGGTAAGTGAATAAAAATAACCCAAGCAGCTGTTTTTCGATAAAAGCCAGATCAATAGACACTTGCATCAACTGAGTACTCTAAAATGCACACGCGAGTGTAGGTCTGTTACAGGTACGGAAGCCCCTTATCCCCCACACTACAAGAAGCAGAACTTCCTTAAGTCCACGAGCAGCAACACAGCCATGCGCTGAATGAACTTGATCTAATTTGCTTAAGAACACTGGTTTAAGAACACTAGCAATCATCATTAGTCAAGGAAGTGCGTGGTGTGTGACCGTAAATACCACCTGATTGGCCCAGATTTGCTACAAGATTGAGTCTGTGGCCCATTAAAAAACGAAGCATGCGTTGTACTGACAGTCACTAATGTTTCATCCTGCCCAAGCTTCATGCAAAATTCACTCCCGGCATTAAGTCTAGCGCGAAACGCAATGAGATGGCAGTGCGTCCGTATCCACGGCAAAAGAGCCGAGCTCAAGAGCAATCAGATCTTAGCTACGACTAAAACGGGCAATCTTGGTACTTTCTGGTTTGGCGGCGCTCAACATAAGCTCTAGTTGACCGGAAACGCCAGCTTATTAGAAGTGGGTGGGTTGTACTATCTGGTGCAGTGCGTTTAAATAAAAGGAATACCTTAAATTGTTCAACATTGACTGCACTCACCCAAGGGGTATGACCGAAATAATGGTATTTATGAATTTACTTGATTTTTTAACGCTTTTAACGTGCACTCAACAATTAGTCATATTTTTATATCCGAGAGCCCTCGGATAATAAAGTTAAAAAAAGACCAAAAAAAAAAAAAACAAACTCCAATGTAATCATACATACACAACTATAGATTTTAACAATATTGTGGTTTTCGAATTCCAACTGCGGATTGGTGCTTTTAACTGGCTTCAAAGTACCTCTCTATTTTATTCACCATTCACTAGCCCCTGGATTAAACATGTTCTTGGGGCGATATGGTCGTCATATTCAGGCAGTAGTATTGGGCCATTATCTTCCATTTTAGCATTCAAGAATTGTTCATTTCCATGGTTACTTTCTTGGGAGGAAGAAGCCGTAGTTCCCGGAGTTCCCACCAATCGTCGTCAGCGTCCTAACACACCTCATGGCTTATGTCAATCACAAAGCAAAGCTTTGTGAACTACGATGAAACAATGCATGGTTAATCAAGTAATGAGCTCTAAGCATCCTCATGTGCAGAGTATCAACATACGCTATGGTGTAAACGTTGACTATAAAAACACCATTGTTCCATTAGCCGGTTTCTAGGCTTTAGCGCCTCGCTCACGCAGGCCTTACGTTTAAACCATCGCATCTGCGAGCCGTTTCAGCGCTTCAGACTGACGTAGGCCTTTCCTGTTTATTGATGAGAGCCATGTACGAGGCATAAACAAATTTGTAAAGCAACAGGGAATAATAGCAGATGTTGTGAAGTGAAAGCCCGGGAATATTTTGTTTCTGAAACCAAATGTCTCAGTGAAATAAATAAGAAATAAAAAAGCCCTCAAGCATCCCACATTTGCCGGTGAAAAAGCAATCCTTAATACATAATGTGCTTTGTGTTATTAAATATGTAATCTGTCTTGCACGCACTGTAACGAGCCGTCAAACCGATCATCTTATCTTTTAGTGAATTGTACAGGACATCAACCTGCTTACAAAAGCTAGACACATATATATTTTGTCACGTTGGCGTCATAGCAATCTATAGATGAAAAAATCCGTGACAGCGTTGTTTTTGTGGTGAAGAAAAAAGATCAAATACCTGATTAAAAGGCCTAGACCAAGACATCATATCTTGCTGGCGTCGAAGTAATCTGTGGACTACAAAGTGATTGATAAAATTCCTTTTATGGTAAACAGTACGACGAATAGCTTTTGGAAACATGGCCATTAATAGAGCAACACAATTATGAAAAAAATCCACTAAATCCGATCACAAACGTATCCATCTCTTTTCTGCCAATTTATAATTCAATGCCTCTGTTGCACGTCTTATCAGCTACATACAGATCTGCTGGGGTTACAGACGTCGGAGGACTTACTGGCCACACAGCTAGCACAGGATATGTGTATCTCCTCGCGCCCAGCACTTGAAGAATAACTTGGTTTTACGCCGGTGTTCTGTGTACACTGCGACGACAGTCGGTGGAGCTTTTCCGCTACCAGTTGTCGCTATCTTCTCAATCTGTAAGTCTACTGGGTTGCAAGACTCGAACTGCGAAGATCTTGTATAGGGGATACCCATCCATATAATAATCCATCATAATTGATACAGACGTCTTCTTCAAAATATGTTTTCCTTATCTGTCAATCACTAGTGGCATTTTTCTTTCGCATTTGCATTCCTCAGAAAATGTTGGTGTAGAGTGGCAGCTGATTGGAAGAGCTGGTGCTGACCCGCCCCTTGCTGTACTGTTGTCTGCTCGCATACACTGTATACAAATGTTTGGGCTTATCTGGCGACAGATTAAGGTCTAAGTGTGTGAGTGCGAGTGGATACTCTACCGGCAGGTGCTTCTGGCTACTGTATTGGAACACTTTGCCCGAGGCATTTTTGGAAAACCTTAAGACCAAGGTAGAAACGCTTCAAACTCAATACGAATAGTGCCGTTTGCAGAGGTCGGATTCTATTAAGCAGCTCTCGCATTGAAATGTTAGACATCGGGAACATGAGCCACGTATGGTCAAGATTACCAGAAAGCTACGGAGTCCATTAGACATCTAAGTCAAGAATCAAATTCTTTCCCTGTGCAGAGCCAACATATCGCCCTCTGCGTTCAGTCGTTATGCTTTTACCCGTAAGAATGTTTGAGAGCTAGCTGTGCTTTTTTTTTGTAATTACTGATCAAAGAAAGATCAAAGAAAGTGCTTGTGAAACGCTACAGGAATATAAAGAAGATATACGACGGGAAGTCAAGTCAGAAAAGTGACATTTATATGCAGAAACCTCATTAGCGTTACCATGTGCGGGGTAGTATGGCTACTTTTACGAATCAAGGTAAGGGTTCGGAAAATCTGCGGTTTTATGTATTTTTTGCTTTGTTTAAAATTTTATGTTTTCAGCGCTAAGCGTATGCTAGTGAAGTGGACTATATACCCTTAAAACCGAAATGTTATAACTTTAATATTGTCAAATGCAACATTTTGATTGCGATGGCCTCTTACCAATGTGGTTGCTGTGTCCAAGTTTAGCTAACGTTCATGCTGGTTGCTTCCACGGTTTACGTGGAAAGGCTCACCAGCAATATGCTTATAGTTGTAGGTTTTCTCAAGGCCCAGCTCGCTTTCCTTCTGCTGTAATACTGTCGTATAAGTGAAATATTCTTGAGTACCGCATGAAACACCAACGAAAAAAATCAGTGATACATAAATTCGGCTGTAGTCGTATCAAGTCAGTGTAAGCTACATGATTAGTTATAACATTAACACCTTTTATAAATGAATGGAATATTAATCATCTAAGTATCAAAATTAATACTTTTAGGTGTTTCCTACGTGATACTTAAAAGTGGTGTCCTGGTGGTTAAGGTGCTACATTGTAGCAAAGCAGAATGACATCGGAGCCTCCCATCACTACAATCGCTGGGAGTTCTAGTCCGACTTAAGCTGGCTTCCTCTCCGATCTTATCTGGGAAGGTCTGGCACCAACCTGCGGATAGTCATGGGTTTCCCCTGGGCTCTGTTTGGTTGTCCGTGGTATAAGGGAAATATTCCAGAGTACGGCGTAAAACACCAATTAAATAAATAACTAAATATTATCAGTGTTCAAACAGTCACGAAATCTAACATTTTGTATCATATTGTATATTAACGGGAAAGACGTAATCGTTCGTTATTTTTGAATCATAATCTGATCGGTTAGGGTCTGTAACGCTCGTCATTTTCAAACTGTATCTAATACCGCTTAACCTGGGGCTAGGGGCCGTAAAGGTAGCCATGCTAATTACATCAGCATGATGCATTTATGAAGAGTTGCAATTAAAGCGCGACTGAGATACTTTTTTAGCTGTTATTTGACATGGAACTCATTCACGGACTACGAATTTGAACTTTGATATGGAATTCATGCCTGGAATATTCATTGTCTGCCCGGCATCATTGAGAACTGATGACTGCTGCTCTCTTGTGTGTTACCAGCTTTTTTTTTATTTGTATAATTTCTTACATACCTTTGTCTTCGGGAGTTAGTGTTAAACGTTATTGTGGAAATGGATCTTGCGATTATCGACTTGGAACGCCCTTTACGGACTACGAATGGTATAGGAATGTCGGACTTGACGCTTATACTTTAACACGAACATAATGTTGACATTTTATTTGCGTTTTAATCCTCATTCCTGCTGTGAATTATTTGACTGCAGCTTGGCCTTGGCACGTTTGTCAGATTCCTAGTTGAGGCTGATAGTTTTCTTCTGGATTCGCACATCTGCTAATCCACAGAAAATGTTTAAACCACTTTACAGTATATAAATAAGACGTAAATAATAAAACCAGAGTAACACAAACAATGTAATAGTTGACGAATACTCAAATCCGACATCTTGTCAGTTTACTTCAGTTAGGGTTTTATGTTAAGTCTAAATAACAAATTAATAGCCAATTTCACTAACCCAAGCACCAAGGCTTAAGCAGAATTATGTAAAAAGGTGAAGTTGTGTTACGGAAAATTTAATAGAGGACATAGATTCCTCTGTGAAGATGAAAACGCCCCAAATGATAGGTAACATCAGCTTTCAGGACCAATCGCATATATAAAGAATCGATTTAGGTACAGCTCAATCGCATTGGAATTGTCTGGGTTCCAGTTTACTACGCTAACAAATCATTCCAAACTCCCAAGGTTGTCCGTTATAGGACTGCCGTTGTTTCTGCTGAATTTAATCCCACAATCGGATGAACAAAGTCGCAGCTAGTTGTGTCGCTAAAGCGAAACTCACGCAATTCTAAAGTATGCGATCTGTTTTTATCCATGGCGGAAATAGGTTAATATTCAAGTCAGGACGTATGGACAATAATAGCATCATTGTTTCAGATTAATTTCACCTAGTCTAGAACTATCAGACATATTGAAAGAAAAATATGTCATGCCTGAAGCTGTGGAAAGTGGAATTAGACAGGATTATAGTACTGATCTGTAATGGGTACAACGGTTTTTACCTCGTACTTTCACCCAGTAGCCAAGTACGGGCTTTCAACATGAGGCGTTGGGATCGGGTGGGTTGATGACCGTCAACATTATGGGATGGGAGAATGGATGAAGTAGCGTGCCGTAGGGCTATCTTATTGCTAGACACTCTCTCTTTCGCCTCACAGACTGAATATTTTAAACATTTTGAGATGTACTAGAAAGGACATGATGATCATAAGGATGTTTCTGTGTAGCCAGTGGTAAACGTGGACTTGATCCAGATTTTGCATATTCCTGGTTAAGATTATGAAGGAAAATTGAATGCAGGTATTGATGGCCATATATCTACAAACTTCCGTTCACTTATAAAACCATATGCATAGTTCAGTGTGATGCTAGTGAACACTTAATGATAATCAGTTTGCTAAATAGCTTGTGATTCAGTTGGTGTATATTCTTTTTAAACACATAATAGGCTAAATTGACAATTAAAAACCAGGAAAAAGCAGTTACAAACTGGTTATGTGGTTAATAGTCAAACGAACGTTTTCGATATGAAAATGTTTAATTTATAAACACAAAATACGGAAGATATGAGGATATGATTCTGACATTGTACAAAATTACAATGTTATTGTTTTATTACTTATCTTTGTGGACGTTTGGTGCTGTGTTATAATGCTAATACACTGACGCCGACCGACTAATATAGAATATTAAGCAAATTTTGCGTAATGTAGCATTTGCTACGAGTAGCTGTATATAAATCTGTCAATCTGTCTGTCCGTCTCTGAGTCATTCGCGACTGGAAAACAACATTTGTTTTCATTGGATTGGATACATATTCATATATTAACGCTGTAAAGAAGAATTTGTCACTTGAATTTCTGACTTTTATAAAGCTGGACTAGATCATGGGCAGCGAAAACTGGAAACTCCAGTGAAGCAGCTACTTTGATCAGGTACCTGACAGACCTCCTAATTTGATGCCGGTTTGAAACCGGCCAAAACACGATTCGAACGTGTCATCGCATGGGTGAGGAACCGATCACTTTTGATGAAAAAATTGCTTTATTGGAATAATGCCTGGTAGCTATCCAAGCCTAGAGAATCATGTCATGTAAAAATAAAGTTCGTGTTTATTACAAAGTATCTATTTATTAAGAAATACACGATTTACCCTATCACACCATATAAAGCACGTTTGTCGAACTTCTCCGTCAACAATCAATATTTACGATAACACTTCACGGCTAGGCGTCGTTTATTTCTATTCTAACATAAGAATGCTCCACATTTTGAGGACCTTACGCTAGGAAAAAAAGGCTCTGAAACATATGCGCCACCATGATCAAGATACTCCAGTCGGGATTATTTTGGGCGATGTAAAAGTCTACAGCATAGAGAGTAAAATCAAAACAGCGAAGACAGTGTGATAGTTGACTGGTGACACACAACGGATGAAATCCGGCCTCTTGTCGGCTTATCTCAGTTAGGGTTTTATTCTAACATGTTCAACCAAAACATTCAAACTCAGACAGAGAGAGAGTCAATCTTAAACTGTACGAGGTCTTGCCTTTTCACTCTGTAAGTTTCCATTCAAAATGTGCTATTTCTTTTTCAGTTCATTAATTCATTTGTAACATAAGTATCAAAAATACAAATGTCCAGTTAGAACAATCATTCATAATTCCCATTCATTGTAACGTTCCGATGATGATGATATCTCACTGTGAAGTATTTGTGGTAAACGTGTATCTATGTCATGATGACAACTATTGCCCGATACATTCGCTTTGTGCCTAGAAAATACCAAGCTAATGCTTAATTTATGGAGGTTATATGCACATCATGTTTATCCTTTTGAATTTGCCAAACGCGGAAGAGTCTTCGAAAGCGTACAGTTCCTTCAGTTCCGGTCTAATATAATACTTGGAACTTTTTATATTAAACTATCGATTTTTCCTGTCTTTATCTATCTGGACGACAAGACACCAAGTTCATTAAAATTCGTCTTTTTTACGATGAAGTCACAATGCTGTTTACTACAGAGCAGTTAGATTTATTTATTTCTCTCATTGTTGTTAACTGCCATACTCTTTAATTTTTTTTTGGTGCCAGAGACTGACATTTAATAGGTTGAGAAAACCAGGGTGAATCCCCATCCTTTAGCAAATCTTTGCCATCTGTAAAGGTACAGGTACATATAGACACAACATAATGGTAGAAGACAAATGGTTTTTACAGAGCGTTTATTGACAGAGAACATCCATTATACCTGACAGTTGATATACAAATGTGTGTTTGGGCGCCTACACTCTGACATGTTTGCCAAATAGATGCCAACCTTTAGTTGTATATAAAGTACGATTTGTCAAACATATGGCGTCCTCGTGGTGTAATCATCGTACTGTTGATTTCTCAGTGTCTGGAAAGTTTACGATATTGTGACGACTTGCGTCAAAATAATCTGCCTTACAAGTTAACATTATCGGATAAAAACCTCTTTTTTCTGTCCGAACACAAGGCCGTTGCTTGATTCTATCCCGTACACAATGATATTAAGTTCTCGTTCTGATGTAGCAAGTGGGATACGTTATTAATCTACTGGCCATCTATACGTACATTGTAGCTTGTTAATGGCAGTTACTGTCCGCGTCCCGATCTATTTCTGCGGGTGTAATCGTAACATGGGTATTTTATTTGACATTAAATTTGTCTAGCTCAGAACCAAAGACTCTTTGGTACTTTACTCCAGGCTTAAGAGATACTAAGCGGACATTTTAATGATAATAAAGAAATCCCATAGGTCATAGCTAACCCTCCAGTTCAAAAGGATTTACCACAAGAAACGCTAATACTAATACATGTCACTGAAGAATTCTCCAAAACAAAATCCACTAGCCTCCCACCATCTCTATGACTTGTAAGTCTGTACGCCACACCGACAGTATGTTGCCAAGTGTAGGTGGTTTTATCACAGGCAGACCGCCTTGCACCATCCATAACAGTGACCGCATTTTATAACTGAAAAATTCTAAAGTATAACGAAAAGAATCATTAAATAACTCAAACACTAACATCATTATTGTGCTGATTTTTTCAGGAATACCCCGCTACTGGATGTACACGTACATCTAGATTGCCCAATGCGCTAGATTGAACCACTCCTCTCCCACCCCCCCCCCCCCCCCCCCCCCCACCCCTTACATCTACAGATATCACTATGATTTTCAGTAACTGACGTGATGGTAATTATCAGCAAGCCTCGATTCCACCGACCACTTAAAATAACACATTTAAATAGTTATCCTCATTTATTATTATTGCTAGGCCCCAGCGGTAACCTAACCAAATGCGATATCCAGGCAGACCACGACTATTGCCAGAACTCGCCAAATCCTGCTCAGACGGCTGACAGAGTAAGTCTGTGCCAAATTTACTTCATTGCCACCCTGAGACATATGTATGCAAGCGAATCGCAGCAAGACTACCTAGGAAACATAAGCAACTTGATTGTAATCTTAATCTAAGCGTCATATCCAAGATTTGTTTAAATACTTTTTACATTTATTTAATAGGTGTTCTGCGCCATACTTTAGAACATTTCATTTATATGACGGCGATCACTATTTAGGGTAAATCCACATTCGCATGCAGCTGGGACAGGACAAATTGCAAAATCAGAAAGTCAATTACCTCGGATTTAGTACAAACATTAACATCAAACACACATGTAATGTAAAGATTTGCATAAAAAGGAAACCGAGCCTTAGCAGAAAAAGTTAAAAGTCTCAAACTGATGTGAAGCACAGGTCGATATTCCAGGCACGCCATTCAGAAAGCCCACCATAAGGCGTAAAAAGCTTTTAAATCATCCCATTAAGATAATATTTTTTCATATTGGACCAGACGTGTAAAGTCAGAAACAGGTGCACTTTTTTGAATGTCCACACATTCTAGCTCACAAATATTTGACGACCTGTGTGTACTCTGTACAATATAGAGCCGTGCATTCCGTATGTGTTTTTTTCCGTGAGTGGGTGAGTGGGTAAGTGTTGGGATGCGTGGTTGACCCATTTTTGGTCCTGATGGGAAGCGTTAGTATAAAAACACTTACAGGAAATAGAGAGGAACGTTTTCGTGGTCCTTTTTGCAAAGAGGTGGTTTTCACTATGCTGTGGTTTCGTGTTTTTCACTACGTTTTCGAAATGATGGCAAACTCAGTTCCTAAGTTTATATCTTTGTACACCTCAAAATGCGCGTGTATGTATGCTTGGGGTCTCACGCCGTGCTTAACAACTCTTCAATCATATGACAGCGAGGAGTCATGAGGTGTGTGTACATATATTGTGATATCTTGTCGCAGGACGAGTCCATGTCGCCAACGGGCTGCCTCTACTGAAGCATAATGCCTTATTTATATACACCTAGTCAAGTTATACTGAGACCGGGCGAAGCAGTCATGTTGCTTTACTCTAACTTCTCGGTGCTGAGCGCCAAGCGAATCAGCAGCAAGTTTTATTTTTAAAGTCTGTGGTATGACCCGATCAGGGTTTGGTGCCGGGCTCTCCCCCGGCTCCGAAATGTGTTTTAGGACAGGCACTTAAAGACGCAATACCAACCAATCTCATGTTTGAAAAGGTCATTAAACCGTTCCATAAACCGCATTCATTGAAATAAGTAAATATATTTGTATCGAGATATGAAGGATATTTCACTTATACGACGGCGACCAGGCAGTATGGCGGGAGGAAACCGGGCAGAGACCGAGGGAAACCCACGACCACCCGCAGATTGCTGGGAGACCTTGGGAGACCACGTACGGCCGTTGAGGAAGCTAGTTTGCCTGGATGTTTATAATTTAATACATACTAAACTTGCAGTGAATTGGTCTAACGCCTTGTAGTGATGTAGTAGAATTTCAATGCTGAACTCGGATTACATCGTCATTATGTAGCTGTAACAGAAAATCGCGTGCCTTTCGACACAGCAACAATACGACACACATGGAAGTTTGAATTGTCTTTCATGAAGATATTACTGTCACATATTTGTAGCGCAACTAATCTATGGGTCGAAACAGACCTTCGTATACCAGCTGTCAACCAATAGGACGTTTCAGGTCAATAATCGCAAGACCAATTTCCAAAATGACGAATAATACAAACCGCGAAAGAACTAAGAAAGTACATAAAATACGAAAACAGAACGGGATCATTAAGAGAGATTACTTAATATTATACCTCATGCAACTTTCTCATCAATAAAATCAGGAGTTTCAGTATTTCGGGACGTTACACCCAGAGACGTCGTCCATGCTCCACTACAATATGTTGTCACATGTAGGATAATCGTGTATCAATCAGTGCTATAAAAGGACTTTGGCATGTTGTAATTGTAATTATATTGTAATTGGCCGGCTCTTGAGAGTCTCAAGCCGACAAGGCTTTGGATTACGACCGGCTTTAAACTATGGGTATTCTATATAATGATAATACAAGGACATTCATCAGTGATCGACTTTGTCTAATTCATTGAGTATCTAGGCCATACATCTCCCACTCATGCTCGCACTCATTATTGCACAGATTGGATAGCAAACTTTTCACTTTCGTTTCAAAAAGCTTTTCTGGACATTTGTGGTGGAAAATCCATAACTACTTCTGTGTTTACCAAAAAAACATGTGGCTCAAATTTACTGCCTTTCGGTAAATACGATACTCCTGTCTGACTATTGATATAGAGTTTCAATGATTCTTAAAAACTTAATGCAATCCGCTTTTTGAACTGTAACCTGACCACAAACGACACGGATGTGAATGTAATCATTTGGGACGTTCTAAGATATAAGCGAACATTCTAGACGGTTTCCGCTCATCCATTTTTGATCAGAACTCAAGAGTATTCAACGTGAAACCCACCGTTAACTCGGTAAAAAAGCTGCAGAGAGTTGAAACTATCGGAACCAGTCACAGACAGTTGAATTTTAAATGTACATTAATGTTTCATATTGCCATCGGATTGAACTAGTTGACATTTCAGACATTTGGGAACATGCACATTTGTTACATAATCTGACTGAGCACTTAACACTGTCTTGTGAATTAATCGTATCTCCGATGAATAGAACATACCATTGCCATCTGTTGGGGATATACTTGTTCCATTTATAGCGTGCATTTTGCCAGCAAAGCTGCGCATACGAGACTTCACCAAGCCAGCCTCCTTGATGACTTCGTAGCTGTAAAGAGTGGAGTTTTCATATCGTGCAAACAAGATCAATAAGCCCGCACCGATATGAACTGTTAAAGCTTCTGCATCATGCTGATTAGTCTGGTGCGTCTCTTATCTCAACAGGGAGAATTAGACGACTTCTTAAATCCCGGTCTGCTATAGCGCCGTCGAACGTGGAAGCCCTGGGGTTGGATAGGCTGAGAGGGATGGTAGATGAACAGGAAGTTCTTGACATGCCAGATGAAATCGGTGAACATAGGAATAACCGTTCAGACAGTGTGCGTTAATCGTGGTAAGTCTTGTAAGCGTTGCACTAAGTTACTCAACGAAAAAAAAAACAGCTAAGTTTCTGTACTATGGCTTTTTTAATATTATACGGTTTGCAACTGGGAGATTAAAAAAGTTGATCACTGACACAAGAATTGTTTCTGCGTACAAATTCTGCCTTTATTACCGTTCAAATTTGCCCAGTTTTCTTCATAAGAATAAATTACAAAACAATTTTTTACCGGTAAACTTGAACAAAGTCACGGGTAGAATTCTCAATAAACCTTGTGTCAACGTCGTTACAGTATAATTAAAGAGTGCATTATGTAAGTAAAGACTATTTCTTATAGAGTCGCGTATATGTGGTCGTCTGTAAAATCAGTCATACACGCTACCAAAATGGCCTTTTGTCAGTGACACGTATCAACATAAGTTCTACACATTCATATGTTTGAAGTTCACATTATTGCAGGGAAATTGAAGTTAGAACACTATTTTCTAATTCATAATGTTAAATTTCATAAGCTCGTATTCGACAACAAGAGACCATTGCCTGGGGTGACGTCATAATTATTCAACGTGTTTTAACGGAGGATGACACCAGTTACCTAAACTGCTATCGATTTTGCTGTAAACTCTTTTTCTGACACTGTCGTATTTAAATTGTTTACACGTATTAGTATAATTTAACCTTAATAAATTAAAATTATTTGACCTCTTGTAGTATATTATCTCACGGCAATATGCTTCTAAAGCTGGATGTTAGGAAACTTGTTATAGGAAACAATGTAGTCTATTCGCTGAGAGTATAGTGTAGGCTGTGTTACTACGCGGAGTTTCTTCTAACCACAATGTTGATTCACCTGTTGTAAAACAAATTACTCTCCACGACTATTCCCCAACATGCCACTGCTTTTGTTTTTTTGTTAATTATGTAGTCATACGAGGCAATGAGTTCTTGGCGTCGAAGGTGAGCTTATGCAGTTTAACCATATGAATTAGAAAAAGTGTTCAAATTTGATTTTCTTTGCAAAAATGTGGCAATTTTGCTAGTGAGAGTGACTGACTTTACAGAGACTAGAACGCGTACGGGCCCTGTGAATTGTAAGTCAGTTCACACCAAGTTACTTACGAGGTTAGTATGACTCCCTTTTGTTATAACGAGCAACACTGTCATCATCTATCTCATTATTTCCTGTGTAACGACACAGAAAATATTTCTTCAATTGTTTTATAATTTATTAATTTAATTGTTTGTTTTATTTATTACCTTTTTATTTATTTTCACTATTATTGATTGAGAAAGCATATTCTATGCGATACTACAGCATTTACTTCTCAAAATGGCCCATTGGCTTTCTTACCCACATACTGGACTTTTAATAAAACAAAATGCATATCGACGTGCAATAATGCGTGAATAAGTATCTATAAAATAACACCCAGAACTTACAGAGGACTTACTGTAGCTAAAACGAATCCCCTCTCACATTTTTTTTTAGCCACCATAATGAATGTTTATAATTAAATTCAATTTGTCGGATCTGTTATGAAAAGTATGAAGGCATGTCTCATCTCGGTCTTCAGCCATAAAGGCACTTCTAGTTGACAAATGTAAGGGATGATGGCTGAGTTGAAAAACATCCTGGTATTTTACACAGTACACATAATGGCAATCCGCTGAACATCTTCCGCAGTAACATTCTCGCTCCAGTTCGCTTCGTGATACCGTGAAGACATGCGAGAATTCAGAAAAAAACTCCTGTAATTTGCAAGAAATGAGCTCAATTTAGGTTAGGCTTAATGCACTCTAAATACCAGAAGCTCGATAAACCCGCAATTTTACGCAGGTCATTTGCATCACAAAATATTTAAGATTGCTGAATTTCGGCAGGCTATGTTTTATGCATCCAAACTTTGGACTAGTGTGTTACCCGTACATGAAAGCGAACTTAGCTAACATAGCGTGTTCCCCTGCCAGAGGTGTCTATTTTCGCAACATGTTACATTTCAGGCAACCTATTGAAAAGATATTATACGGTATGCTCTGGAAAGTCGAAACTATTGGACTAGATACACACTAATATCTCTTCCTATTAATGTCTTGGAGCTGGCCTGAAGTCACTGTTACATGAAAGATCTTTTTCATCTCCTCCGAGAATTAGCAGACTTTGCAAAATGGGAGACTCTGTGATATGATGGGCTACGCACACAGATCTGATTCGCACACTCTAAGATACGTGTTTCCTTTATAAACACATCCTGTATTTACTACATAACCGATATTATACGTTAGCTATAGTGAACACTTTCACATGTTTTTTTTTTACTTTTTACACCTAATAACACAAAGTCATTTTACTGGACTATTTGTATTGATTGAAAATGTCCTCCTCATTATTTTGTAAACATTTCCATATGTTTACTACAATAAACGCATGTCTGTAATCGCTAAACATACTCATTACGTGTATGAATTAACAGCAAAGACGTGTTTATTAAGCGTGTCTGGAATGCGTTAATAAACGCGTTGTTCTGTAACGTGACAGTGCGTGTATAACTACCTTGATGTTTTTAATAAGCACACACCCACATGTACTGACGTAGTACTGGAAAGAACAAAAAATGCCATGCCTTTGGAGCGCATTATTAAAGGCGGGAAGGAGTTTGGCGTATTTCCTTATTTATGGATTATAAGAAAGACAGTGGTGTCTGACTGGCATTCATGGTGGCCTTTCTTTAATCAAAAAGCTTGTGATTCTGAAGTTTAGAAAAGAAGGCCGAAATCACTCAAAAAAAAAAACGTTTTATCAACAACGAAGCAAAAGTGATTTCCCAAGAGCAATAATACATCAAAAACAACTACCCACGGTTCAGAGCGCATTTACCGATATTTGCTGTATTGTGAAAGACGCAAGGCGTGCCTACGGTTGTTAAAAACAAGAGTAACCTAAAGTTGTATGCATCTTTGTCATTTCATTGTTTACGTATCGAGCAATAACATGTGGGACATTTACTTTTATGATTTTAAATATAAATGTCTACAGCATGTAGAGTAATACTATTGCAGCATCTAGTGTGTCATAGGTGCCAAATGGTCATACGTAACCCATGAGACTCGGTCTCTTACCACTTTAAGTCATCTAGAGTTTTATTTCAACTGAGCAAGTAAATGTCTAAATGGCAGCAACTGATTTTAAACTCTACAGCATGGACGCTAAAACCTTATCAGCCACGACAGTGTGATACTTGGCACACGTAACCGTTGAAATCAGGCCTCTTTTCAGTTTAACTCGTGGTGCTAAGGGGCGCGAAATTTGCTACTATTCATAACTCTTTTATATGAACATTTAAGTATATTGACAAAAGGCCATGTTTCACTGGTTACGTGTGACCATTGACCTATTTCCACACTGTCGTCGATGTACAATTTTGTTCTCTATGCTGCAAGTCTTTAATGCTTTGGTAGTGTGTCATTTTGACCTTTGTGGCCGTTTCATCACTAATTGTATCGGTGTTCAATAAAGGGGACGCTAGATTGTTCATCAAGTTGCTTGAATTTCTCATTAATAACATCTTTGTTAAATAGTGTAGATGTTCCGACGGGCTTCTGCAGCCGAGTCGTGATCCGTCTAGTGATGAGGCCCTCTACAATATAGTCTCTCTAAGTCGAGCATATGCTGGCTTCCTATCAGAATGTATGTGGGAAGATCTTCTAGCAAAGCTGCGGATGGTCTTAGCTTTCCTCTGGGCTCAATACGGTTTCCTCCCACGATACTGCTGGCTTAAGTTGTAATCTTGAGTTCGGCGTAAAATTCATCTGAAATGAGTGATCAAATAAACTTCACCCTAACACCTCTACACCAGACTTGACGGCAGGATACTCCTCTCGAACAAAACTCAAAGCATTGTTAAGAGGGGGTGGGATTACACGTAGAGGCGAACATTTAAATAATTAGCGCATGTGCGTTAGTGTGCACAAATTGCTTATTATCACGCAACAAATCAAAAAAAAATCGAATCAGATTTTCACCTTTCTAGTGATAATGGGCCTGCTGCACTGTAAGTCTAATTGTGACCGTACTCATTACTAGTTTTACACCCTTACATGACATATATTTGCAAGCCCAAACGACAATTCAAAAGTCTATCTCTCGGTTCCTCACACTGTTTGTTGTTAACTGTATTGTTGGTGATAGTTTGGATGCGCATGTGTGATGTATATGGCAGGACAGCACGGTTATATAACACGCATGTCATGGCAGAACGTGATAACTGGTAACCGCAATCGTCTCTCTAATTATCTAAGTTAGTGACGCATTTCGCATGTTATTCAACATAATATACCAATATTCTAAATCTTGTTGACATTTATATAAATTTCTGTTTTAGGCGGAGAGACACATTTAGCCCGCTGATGACCGCGACACGCACCACGTAGGATTTCTATTATATCGCTACGTCGCGAAGGACTTCTTCGGGGCTCACTTCTTCAGCTGGTGAAGATTTCTGTCGCTTTCCAGTGGAATCCAGTCACCGTTAGCATCGAAATGGAAGGCACAGCGAACGACACGTGGGACAAATATGACAACTACAGCGATGAGTTTCACAGCGCCGACTATCAAATGTACCACCTGACAACCACGATTGATCTATACTCACTTCCTGTCATTTTGGCCTTTGGAGTTCCGGCGAATATCGTTGCGGTGTTAGTCTTTTCCATCAAGTCTTTCCGACAAGCTTCCTGTGGCCTCTATCTCATCGGAAAGTCCATCTCCGATACGGTGTTTTTACTATGTACTTTCGTTGTCTGGCTGGAGAGGGTGGAAGTGACTCTGCTCCACACACAAGGCGTCTGCCAGATCGTTCTGTATCTGACTTACATCAGCGCCTTCGTTTCCGTCTGGTTTGTTGTCGCCTTGACCACGGAGAACCTGGTTAGGATTCGTTACCCGTTCAAAGTGGGCAAGTACTGTACAATTCGCGGGGCAAAGTGGTGCATAACCAGCATGGTGGTGACCGCCTTCGTTCTATACTGTCCGGTTCTCTGGCTAAATCACGTCGAACTGATGGAAGATTACCCCCTGTGTCAGATGAATCAAGAGATGCATATGATTAACTCCATCTACACCTACCTAGACACGGTCGTCACTCTTATCCTGCCTTCGGTCACCATTCTCGTCCTGTTGTTCTTGTCTTTCGAGGCCGTGTGGATGTCGAAAGCCCGAAACAAGCGGATGTACAACGGCCTTCGTGTTTCCGTCAGCGTTGTGATGCAGCAACAAATCACTCGGATGTTATCAGCTGTTTCCGTTTCCTTCATCATCATGGCGCTTCCTAGTCACATCGCGAGAGTGTCCCTGCTCGTGATGATATGGCTTGAGGTACAAGTGTACGGGGACATCACACCTGAGCAGTATCTGACTCAGCATTTACTGCAGCTGTTGTATTACTTGACGTTCTCCGTCAGCATTATCACATATGCGACATTTTCCCAGAGTTTCAGAAGGACATTATGCGTATGCCTTAACCCGTTGAAAACAAAGGGTAAAGAGCCTCCACAAGAAGTCACGAGTAACTCCTACGTAACCGACGCGAATTCAGCGAAAACACAAATGAAATTGTTACCGAAGGGACAGGCAGTGTAACTGTAAACTTTTGTTCTTATTTCACTTCATTCAAGAACGCTATGTTGAAAAACACACATACTTGCAATTTACCAACAATCGTTCTCTCTAATTTATTGTTCATATTACATGTAACGTTTAAATGGACATTTATAAAATTTCTGTGTAATTATTTCAGAATTCAGAATTGCTTTGTTAAGTATGGAGACTAACAGGTAGAGAACATGGTGATAAAAACATTGGCAGAGAGGCTGGTTAATCGAAAACAGGTGATACAGGGTGATGTGTGCGAACGTTCGAGGAATTATACAGACTACCAACATGTCCAGTTCCATAGGGTAATGTAGTGTTAAATGTAATTTATATCTGGAAATAAATATATATTTATATCGATACCGCATTACTTTTAACCCAGTGTTTCTTTCGGCGCAATGCCTACATAGGTTCTGCAGTCGACAAACCATTTGTATTTTTTACCTATGCTGTTTAGGACCTGAGTTTTAAATTTTAGTAATGTAGAGGCTTGTTTGTCATCGGCGTAACAACATAAACAAGTGATTATTCACGGCCCTTGTCTTACATATGCGACAGGCAACCCAGCTAAGGTTTGAACCAAGGACTACGGGAGCATATCCCAGCTGCGCATTTACCAAGAGTCCTGTTCACCAGTAGGAAGACTGCCAATACATTTAACTTTGTTAATACATTTTACCCTGTTACATGTATAAACTCAGGAAGACGAAGTCTCAACATAAGTCAGAAGGCGGGAGAGAATCAGAGTTGAGAAGCAGAATGTGTAAGTTGATGTTCTATCCAAAATTCTGTGTTACGTTAAATTTGTTTCGGTATATGACTGATGTTTAATACCGTACTGAAGAATTATTTTTTTTGGACACCAGCCAGCATTATAATGGAAGGAAAGCGTTTGGTCAGTGGACTCCGCTAGATGTTACGTAGTCTTGCGGACTGCCAACTTGAGACGTTACTAACGCCCACGTATACAAAGCTATATACTACACCAGACTTTTCTACCTCTACTAGAGAAAGTTACTTCTCTCAGTTACAGAATAAAATTACACCATGCATGTAGTTAGAAGTTCACAAAATGAAAAAAGCAGAGTATATTCACAATGTCTTTCTGCGCTGCAGACAAGAATTTAGCCGTTAAACTCTTGTGTTAAAATCTTGCTGGCTCAAATATGACACTTGAGGAGGTGTGTCAAGCAACCGACAAAGGGCTGCAGTTTCATTCACGTTCTTCTTGGTTTCTATAATCCTTTAAGATCACCGCCCAGGTAGTGAGTTTGAACCGCTATAGAATAAGGTGTACATGTATAATTTGTGTAAATATTGGATAGGTAATTAAAGTCACTTTCATCAATAATTCAGTGGCACAACGACGGTGTTACAATGTAGCAGTCGGGCACAATATCACCATACGAACAGTGCTAAAAATCAGCTAATGCCAATCTTTCGATTCCACATCTTATAGATGACATGAGGTTGTATCTCGGACCTACACCTCCAGTAACAGACGTTCTATCCGGAACACCACGTAAAACATGTGGAGTTGTTGAAATATCCTCTGTTCATATCGACGTGTACCTTATACATTTAGATTTTTTTTTTTTTTTTGATTGGTGTTTTACGCCGTGCTCAAGAATATTTCACTTATACGACGGCTGCCAGCATTATGGTGGGTGGAACCGGGCAGAGCCCGGGGGAAACCCGCGACCATCCGCAGGTTGCTGTCAGACCTTCTCACGTACGGCCGGAGAGGAAGCCAGCATGAGCTGGACTTGAACTCACAGCGACCACATTGGTGAGAGACTCCTGGGTCAATACGCTGCGCTAGCGCTTTAACCGACTGAGCCACGGAGGCCCCTATACATTTAGAGGCCGGCCAAACGACTGACTGGTTCGACTTCACTGATATAGTCATGTTTGTTTCATTAGACAATCGGAAACCTGGTTACAAGACCCGACAATTCCAGTACATCATTATGTATTGTGCAACTACAACAGAGGATAATACACTGGTTTTAGTAGAAGATTCCATTAAGTACAAAATATCCACGGCGAATATCACCTCATTTTGCAACAATTTTGCACACATTTATTTTCATTTTAACGCCATCCCGTCTCACAGGACCAGCCCCGTGCTCTAATCCTCTTTACGCACCAAGGACATGTTAAAGGCCGTGATATGATTATAAAAAAATGACAGCTGAGGGTTTCTTTGGACGAGAGGATTGTTGTATTCTCAACTTAAAAGTTCTGCAAAGGATTTGATTGATTTTATTCAAGAACAAGAGTGTTACTGGTTGGAGGCCGTAAATTGAAATTCCAGAGCCGTTCAGAAAATTCCGTGAATGTTAAAGTCTTCTGATTAAAGAGATATTAATGACTTAGTAAGACGGTGTGGAAAGCAAGTCGATCTTTTTTGTGGGGGTGATTAGATCATTTTAAGACAAACTACCAGTGATGAAAAGAAATGCACAAATTCTGTCTACTTACAAGTCACAAGTTGTTTACAGTGCTCATTTGTGTGCAACTTTATTGTGAACGTCTTCAACGAATTGAGCAAATCGATATCTGCATTACATCTAGTGGCATGTGAAACGAGATAAATTGGCAAAGTATTGTAATTGTGATGGCATGCCATGAATGCTAATACTGCGGGTGTTCTATTCATAATCGGCATTTTAAAAAAAAATGACAAAAAGAAATTCAGTCGAAGATAGTTTTGCCAAGTACCTGCCTATCCAGAAAGTAGCCCTGTATATTGCGACGGAATGGTAAGTATTTGGCAGCAAATCAAATTTATAAATACATTGTAGACCCATAACCAGTAAACAAAAAGAGATGTCAGAAGAAATGAAAATCAGGAGAAGAAAAGGCTGGTCTCTCAATGCACATGGACTGTCTTCCCTGTTACAGTGAAATAGTGGTTTACGTGCACGTGTTCGTAGAGGATTACTTTTTCCTTGTTTAATTTCTTTCGCTTTTGCACACATTTGCAATCGAGTTCATTGCGTGCGGATTATTAGGAATACATAGCAGGTTTCCATTCTACGATTAGCAAGAAGTGCTGCTAATATGAAGCAATCGGCAAGGAAGAAACTTTTAACGGGTCTCGTGGATTTCTTATTGAAATCCCGCTCCATAGGATCGACCATAGTTATCAGACCGCTTTCATGCCCGTTCTCGGGGATCGGGAAATATACACAAACTGTTCAGCGGTGCTTTTCAGTTGACTGCGCCGTAATGTATTGCTTCGTCCTCATATTTGCCTTCTTAATTCTTTGGTGGTTTGAGCTAAACGTTGTCTGGACATTGGTCTTCACATAATTGACCTGAAGCGTACATTATGATAGACCAGTAGTCAAGAGTGACGGCTCTGATGTGAGTTCAAAGAGCTTCTTAACTCTCTGCTTGGTTAAAAATCCTCCATATATAACGGTAGCATCATAAGCGCAAAGATCAGTAAGGCTACAACCACTTGATCTTTGTCTATGGCTGAAATACTGCCAATGGTGGCGTCATAGAATCAGTCATAGAATAATTCATCGCGGCCTATGTAAGCATATATACCAAGCACATTTTCTACACCACACTACACCACAAGTCCGACAATTATGCGGATAAGGTCCAGTATTAGTGACTTGGATTTTTACACGCAGCGTATGTTTAGTGTAAATGACGTCATCAGTTGTACAATGACCTGAATGACGCATGCCTGTGTTACTGAGTTACTGTGTTAGGGAATCCATGGACACATGATAGCATAATAGTGTATGACCTCATTTTCTGTGTGATTGCTCGCTAACGTACCGACTAAGTGTCGGCTACAAACACAAAAGCAAGATTATTTTTCCAGAACTACCAGCCACATAAATAAATGACACTTTGGAAACAAGATAACCGTCACCAATGTAATAAATGAGACATGTACACGCATATGACAGCCGGCAATTGGAAGCGTTCATTGCTTTAGGTCACGAGCTGTGATAAACAAAGCTGTTGTTATCAAACACAAGAATGGCCGGAAAAGTGACTGTTGTGTAATAATCTATGCTTCGTTGCCACAACCTGATAATGCAACATTTGAATTATTACTTGTTTGATTGCTGTTTAACCAGAGAGTCAGGGGTAAACCATCGACCTGTGCAACAGTGTGAAGAAAATACTAACGTACCATATTGAGGGAATGTAAAGAACTATGCTGGAGTGAGCGAAGCCAAATTAGCGAGTGGGACAGTTGGCAAATGGTCAAATCTGTAAAGAGAAGTCGCGTCTCAGCAGTTTCCTCAGTTAGGGTGATATATGCATATACTTATAGAGTAGCACTTTACCCGTCCCCTAGCACCATGGCTTAGACAGAATTACATGGAAAATATTCTCATTTATAAGATCATTGCATTATGTCAGTGGTCCAGAGCTACTCAAGATGATGTGCTCTCATCACATATAGTAAAAAATGACACGAAAGCAAAGAGAAGATCCCAACAACTGGTGTCCGTGGTTTATTGTTAAGCAGATTGAGAGCCATGAAATCTATAACATCTTCATCCATCAACATTAATAAACAGCAGAATTTGATATTCGTACCGCTAAGAAAACAAAGGGATC